>NC_041382.1:212781707-212921648 GCF_002162155.2 Triticum dicoccoides | reverse complement strand
CGCGCCCCCAGCCATGGCCGACGCTACCGCCGTCGTGCCTACGTCGTAGCCGCGCTCCCCGCCGCCCGTGCGTCCTCTCGTCGTGTCCAGGAGCTCCGCCGCTGTCCACTTCATCGAGCAAGCCAAGCCCCGAGCGCTCGCAACGCCCGAGTCCACCACAATGACCTCGCCCGAGCCGCCGTCGCCGGAGATCCCCTTCAACACCGTCGCCGCCTCAGCTCGTCCCCGACCCCGCCGGTGGCCTCTACGGGTGCGCTGTGAGCCTAGCTACCCCTCCTACCCTCCCTCTCTCGTTCCCGAGCCGTGTAGCGACCTCCCGGAGCTCAACCGCACCCACCACCGTGGAGCTCGTCGCCGACGTGCTCCCGGTCACCCTCCGACCACTCCACGGTGTCCATCATGCTCACCGCGTCACGTATCACCTAACTAGCTACTCCCCGCACCTCACCGACCCCCTAGCGACAAGTTCGACTTCGGCCGAACTCCGGTGGCCGCCAAAGTCATCGCCGGCGCCAACTCCGGCCACCCCGACCCCAACGGACTCCACCAAGAGCTGCGGTTCGTCCTCAGCTCCTCTCCGATGGCCTCCGCGGCTCGTTTGGTTGCCGGAACGGCAAAAACCACTTCCGCCGCCGCGTCGGGCTCGCCGGCGGCTAAACGCCAGTGCAGCCGACCCGGGTTTGACCACGGGTGGGCCCTAGTTGACTCTCCTGAGTCGATGACGGGTGGGGCCCAGCCCTGTTAACTAATTAGGATTAGTTTAAATTAATTTTAGTTTAATTAATCACACTGACACGCGGGACCCACTGTCAGGTTTGACCCGGACGTGTCCCGTTGACCTGCTGATGTCACACTGACGTCAGGCTGACGCAGTAATTGATTTTCTGGATTTAATCTAATATAGGAAATTCCAGAATATAGTTTAAACTTCAAAAATTCATAACTTTTATTCTGTAACTCCAAATCAGACAAATTATATATGAAAAATGATCAGAAAAATTCAATCTATCCATCTGTACTATTTTCATGCATGATCAAACAAGTTAACTTGATGTTTAATGCAGAACAAGGAAAAACACTTTAAAGGGCCATGTTTGAGTTTGAAATTTGAATCTTTGATTCAAATTGGTTCAAACCCTTCTGGTCTTAGTTGCATTAGCCCAACACACTCATATTGCCATGTTTCATGCATGCACCATATTGTTGCACATTGTTTGGTGATGGTTGTGTATCGGTGTTCTTTGCGGCAGGTTCTGTCTCCGAGGAGTACCGTGATTACCCTAACGAAGAACCGTATCAGTGCATCGAACCATCAGGCAAGCAACCAACCATTTGATCATATCGATACAATCCCATGTTCTCGCTCCTGCTCTCTTTTACTGCATTAAGACAACGCGTTTCAAACTACTGTGTGCTATGGTAGTTGAACCC
Source organism: Triticum dicoccoides (assembly GCF_002162155.2). NCBI lineage: Eukaryota > Viridiplantae > Streptophyta > Magnoliopsida > Poales > Poaceae > Triticum > Triticum dicoccoides. Next base: position 212,920,217 of record NC_041382.1, on the reverse strand, counting down.
ATTTCCTCTGCATGACCTGTCATTGCCACAGTAACTAGATGAAACCCACTAGCATGTGTAGGAGTTGATTGAGCCATATGTATGTGTTATTCCTACCTTGCTATGCCTGCTATGCTTAGAGTCATGTCAGGTCTGGTTCATCTGGGTGATGGACTAGAGTGAAATGATTATGTCGGTAATGAGAGTGGTGTGGTAAACACGATTTGGTAAAGGTATCGATGAGAGGCCATGTAGGAGTACATGGTGGGTTGTTTCATTGAAGCCGACCTTAAGCACTAAGATCTGTATGTGTGATTTAAGATTCAGCTACTACCATGCATTGGGCCCGAAAACAATGGACCCTCTCAACTTCTTATTCACCCCAGTTCTCTGTCCAGGAGTTGCAAGTAGTTTCTGGTGTTTGTAGCCTACTGGAGGCCGTGGACAGCGCTGACCGTAGGGGTGGGCTGTGATGCGGTAGGTACGTGGCACGGTGTACCGAATACCCGTTAGGTATCTCGGGAACCCTGTTCACATCGTTTGGGGCTGTGAGCGAAACCTCGGCCGGATCTCCTCATGGATGGAACCCGAATAGGTGATAAACCTGGACTAGAGGCTTAGGTGATTAGGTAGGTCGTGGCCGACACCCACGTTGGGCTTCCGCTTGAAGGTTGCCGAGTACATGTCGTGTAAACGACGGTAAGTGGTGAGAGCGTGTATGAAGAAGTACACCCCTGCAGGGTTATCATGATCTATTCGAATAGCCGCGTCCGCGGTAAAGGACTACTTGGTTGCTTATACAGTTCATAGACAAGTAAATGGAAACTACTAAAAGCTTCAAGATAAGTGTGAGTGCCGAGGATGGCTCTTCCGTAGGAAGACGGAGGTGGATCCTCGGTAGTGTATTGAAGTGGTGAGTAGTGGACTCGTGTGCGCAAAACCATTTCATGTTGGAGTCTCGTAGGATAGCCTAGCCAAGAGTCAAAGCTGGCCTGCTGCAACAACTCCACCAACCCTTCTTGATAATGTGCATGTATGTAGGATCTGATGTAAGTCTTGCTGAGTACCTTTGTACTCATGTTGCTATAATTTACATTTTTATAGAAGACGCTGCACCCCCTTCTGATGGGTTCTTCGTAGACGTTGACATCAATGAGTAGGCTAAGGCCCAGGTGGTGATCCTGAGCTTGTGAAGGACCATGTAGTATAGCTAGGCTTTCCAAGCCTCTTTTATTTTACTAGTTGTCTGTACCCAGACAAGCTACTTCCGCTGCTGGTTTGTATGACTGTATGACTTGAATGCTGGGTCGTGTGACCCGTACCTATGTGTATGTTATGTATGGCTCTCTGAGCCTTAAATAAAGTACTTGTGTCGTAGAGTCATGTTGTGATGCCATGTTGTATTTGCACAGTCGAGCATATTGTGTGTATGTTATTGAAATGCTTGGTATGTGTGGGATCTGACTATCTAGTTGTTTATCTTTAGTAGCCTCTCTTACCGGGAAATGTCTCCTAGTGTTACCGCTGAGCCATGGTAGCTTGCTACTGCTCTGGAACACTTAGGCTGGCCGGCATGTGTCCTTCTTCGTTCCTGTGTCTGTCCCTTCGGGGAAATGTCACGCATTGAGTACCGGAGTCCTGTTAGCCCGCTACAGCCCGGTTTACCGGAGTCCTGCTAGCCCAGTGCTACAGCCCGGACCCACTTGCTGATGACCGACACGTTCGAAGCTGGGTCATGGATGCCTGTCCCTGTAAGTCTGTGCCACTTTGGGTTTACAACTAGTCATGTCAGCCCAGGCTCCTTATCATATGGATGCTAGCGACACTATCATATACGTGAGCCAAAAGGTGCAAACGGTCCCGAGAAAAGGTAAGGCGACACCCGTGGGGATACCGTGCGTGAGGCCGCAAAGTGATTTGAGGTGTTACAAGCTAGATCGATGTGACATCGAGTCGGGGTCCTGACAGTAGAGCAGAGGGAGCGAGGGGATCAAGGGAGAAGACAGTCATGGGCGAGAGGAGGGGGTTCGAACGAGAGGTGAGGAGGGGATCGAGGGAGATGGAGATCAGGCCTCTCCTACGGCACTGGTGGGAGGACGAGGGAAGGTAGTGGGGATTGGGCTAGGTTAGCGCTAGGGTTGGTGGGTGCGGCTCGGCCTTGGGCCAGCGCTGGAGTTTGGCCTAGGGATGCCGACGGCTAGTTGGGCCTAGGGATGGCCCTAGAGGCCGGTCTGTTGGGCTCTCTCCTCTCTCTCCTCCTCATATTTCTTTAGCAGAAAAAATATTAGTGAATAAAAAAAGAGGGTTAGGGAAAGAATTGGAGCATGGGGTTAATTTTCTCATACTCAGAGAAATACGCTTGTTCCGAGAAAATTAGAAAAGGCCAGATTGAACAATAAGAATTCAAACTCATTTGAATTTAATTCGAATGTGTTTGAACTAGGACGAGGTTTTTGGAGTGACCAAAAATGTTGAAATTTTAGGTGGAGCTACGGAAAATGACGGAAGGGTATAAGGCAAGGTTAGAGAGTCAACACTTGAAGAAGAAAAGGCCAAGGGGATTGAGGGAGTCCTGGATTAGGGGGTCTCCAGACAGCCGGACTATCTCCATTGGCCGGACTGTTAGACTATGAAGATACAAGATTGAAGACTTCGTCTCGTGTCCGGATGGGACTCTACTTGGCGTGGAAGGCAAGCTAGGCAATACGTATATGGATATCTCCTCCTTTGTAACCGACCTTGTGTAACCCTAACCCTCTCCGGTGTCTATATAAACCGAAGGGTTTTAGTCCGTAGGACAACAACCATAACATACAATCATACCATAGGCTAGCTCCTAGGGTTTAGCCTCTCTGATCTCGTGCTAGATCTACTCTTCTACTACCCATATCATCAATATTAATCAAGCAGGACGTAGGGTTTTACCTCCATCAAGAGGACCCGAACCTGGGTAAAACATCGTGTCCCCTGCCTCCTGTTACCATCCGGCCTAGTCGGACAGTTCGGGACCCCCTACCCGAGATCCGACGGTTTTAACACCGACAGGGATTATTTTACACGTGTGTTATGATGATTCGAAATTAATGGAATATTTAATATAGCTCCCTAAACTATTGGGAGGATATGTTATATAGAGAAATCACCATGTGAGTTCCCTCGATTTAAATGGACCGAGGATCCATGCAATTTATTTAGTTGAGTTAAGAAAAAGAAATGACATGATGGCATGATGACATGATTGCAATGCACACGATGCAAAGATGAATGCAACAGACGAAACAAATCACACAACGAAACCCGGAAACCCTGGAAGTCTTCCCGAGCATCGGTCTCGGGGCATTATAGAGGAAGAGAAGAGGTAGAACAAAGTTGCTTCTTCGACAAACGAGTGAAACCAATGAACCTTCCGAGGTTAAGCAATTTCAAGGAAACAGTACTCCAGAGATGTATGAAGTTGAAAACACTACGTTAGAGAAGAGTAACACGGAACATTATGAGAACCTTGTAGGTTGAAAGACATAAGAAAAAGGGTTGCAATGGACAAGAAGTACATGCAAGCACTCCGGTAGAAACGAGATGTACAAGGAATGATCAGGATCAATTACGACAACACTCCGGTTAGAAATGGAAGGTAAAGAATATGAGCTTGGCAAAATGAAAGCACTTGGATGAGAGTCCGGTTAGAAGAGGAATGATAGCCACAACACTCCGGTTAAAACAAGATAGAGAAGGAAAAATAATGATATAATTTGGACATCACTCCGACTATAAATGAAAGGAATTGAATATGAACTATACAAGATGAGAGGATACTTGATGAAATCAACAATACACTGTCTCCAGAACCATTGAAAGAATGGCACAATGGGTGAGAAAGATTTTAGACGGCACTCCGGTTGAGACGGGAGGAAAAACTTGATAAGATGAGAGAACTTGAATGAAGGACATGACACTCCGATTGAATGGATAAGCAAAAGGAAAGAACGTGATCTTTGACAAAAATGGGATGATGGGTGAAGAGAGCAACATCACTATGCCTCCGGAACGAAAGAAATAGAAGTTGAATCGTTGGAAAGGAAAGAATTGAGAAGAAAATGACAACTTCTGCCACAAAAGAGCTTGGAAAACACCCTTCCAAGAAGGTTATAATGGAGTTGTTGGAGAACCAACAACGAAACGAATAAGCTTGTAGTGGGATTATGGAAAGCATCACAAAATTATGAGGTGAAATTCTGCCACTAACGGAAACAACAGATTGGATTGATATCAACAAGGAGACTAGAAACTAATTTCACCGGGAGGATAAATGAAGAACTTGGGTCATTTATAAGCACCATAAGTAGCAACAATCCTTAGGGAAAGCTTTAGGTGAAATATAACCCAAGATAACTCCAATGAAGTGATTGATGGGTTGCAAAGGATCTCATGAATGAATTGAAAATGGTGGGTTTAAAATATGTCATTCCGGACAACTTGTGAATCATGAAACACGAAGGGAATTGTCAAGAATGACATAACACCACCACAAAAGATAAGGAAGAAGGGATTGAACTTTGAAATGAAAGATGAAGAATACTTGAGCTCCTCTGATAGGAATCTCGATGAACACTTCGAGAAGGAATTAAATCCTTGATGAACCACCCTGTAAAGCCTCCACGAAGAACTCCGGTAATAAAAGGATGATAGAAAGGAAGGGAAGTTAAAAAAACACAAGGTGAATCCTTGCAATGATTTAGATGGAGCTTCGCGACGAGATAAAGTGGAAAACTAGAAAGTACGGAATAGAAAAGATGAAGCATCTCGAACCGAGAATGTGATATGATGAACAACTCCGGAAAGAAGAAATTCGATCACTTGGATGAAACAATAATAAGAATTACGTTATGCGTATCCTTCACCAATTTAAATTGATGACAAGCAACGGATTTAGCATACTACTTATTCTCGTAGACAGGATTAAGAGAGATATAGCACAAACTAGGGAAGGTCTTGATGGAACCGCGAGTGGGATTTAGAAATAACGAATGAATTGATATGATAACCAAGGAAGAGAACTCTTGAACGAACTACCGTAAGAATTGAAAACGATTGAAGAAAAAAAATGAACGAATCACCGGGAGGAATTAGAAAATGACGTTGATACTTGAGGGAATTTGATACAAGAGAACGAAGAGATCACGAGCTGATTAGAGAATACTTGAATGATGCACCGGTAAGATTTGGAGAATGAGAGCTGAAAGCTGAAAATGAATACTTCTGAGATGATGGGATCCGGAGAATCAAATTGAAAAGACTCCTGAATTGCTCCAGATGGTTGAAAATAATTCTCGCAATCAAAAACAATTATGAGAGGATGGCATAAAGCTAGAACCATGAATCTTTGAGAGAACAGATAAGATTTGGACGAAAAACTCTTCTTCGGTCTTCAAGATTTGAGAATGACGACAAGAAACACCACCATGAATTGTTAAGGCACTTTGGAATGAAGAACAGAAATGTTGAACCAATGATGAAAAGAATTTGAAAGATCTTGGAGAAGGCATTTGACTGATGATAATTCATTCTTACGTCAAACTTGGAGAAGAATTTGAGAGTAACTCCGGGAAAATTAAAAGAGTCAGGTAAGATCCTGGGAAAAGACCTGTGGGTTAGGGCCCACTCAAGAGAAAACACCATTGAACGATTTAAAAAAAAGATTGCGCTGGTTGAATTAAATGGCTTGAATGAGATAACAACCTCAAAATAGGTTGAACGGATCTTGAATGAAAAGACGAGCCATCTGGGATATCTTCGCACTCCGGAACAAATGAATAGTGAGAGGTGAATGATTAAGAGGTGCACCGGCATGATAAAACATTTGAAACGAGGAAAAGGATGTGATCAACACCGAAATATTGCATTGAAACCATCGGAGAAGAAAAAAAGAACGAAGAATAACAAACTAGAACCTCCGTTAGTATCTTCTTAAGAAACACCAGATAATGATATTGACGGAAAAGAATGGAGAAACTTCCCATCAATAAAAGATGCTTGATTAGGAAATCCGAGTCCTTGAAGAAAAAGGGTGGGAGGGCGGGAAAACAAAGGCAACTTGGGGACAGATGAAATGAACAACATTGGAAAAACCAAGAGGTGATCTTGCGGATGTTGAAATGATCGTATCCACTTGAAGAGAAACACGCCGGCTGAAATGGATTGACATGACAATCTCGATTATCATGAAGGATTAGTATTCCCATAGAAATATGAGAACACCATTTAAAAAGAGACATGGAATCAACATTTGACTTTGAAGCAACTCGAATACCACAACTTAAAACAAAATAAAGGATTGGCTTAGAAAATAAGCCGGAACAGACCTATGATAGATCCCATATCGTATCATGTGTCTGCTGGAAAGATATTCTAGTATCTACTTGAATTCCCACTTATAAACTTGCAAAACTTTCTGGTTATGCAATTAGGTGTTGGGGATACAGGGGAATCATAATATCTCACCCAAACTAACAATTCCTACATCCAGCTGTATCCATCCTTCAACACATAACCAAGAAACCTTCGGAAATCGTTTGCCTCAACCTTTGAAAAGCATCTGTTATACGAGTTATGGCAATACTCCTGAACTCCCGCCCCAGTACTGGGCAGCGTCGAGGTTATCTCACCACCAACTGCATAAAAGAGATTATCGATGTCGGGGAAACTCAGGTATTCCAGAACTACAACGATAAAATTGTGACAACAACACCTCGGAGCTCAACTCCCCGGGACACTACCACAACCCCTAAATGTCAAGAGGCACCAAGAACAATGTTCTCATCACAAGACTATCGGAACGATTCCAAGATACCCGAGTGATCCTAATTTTTTTTCGTGAAATTTGTGGAGAGGAGAGTCAAAACTTCTATGTCAGGAGGCCTCACCAGAGCGACGAAGGGACTAAGGAGTAAAAAGAATCCTATTCTCCGATATATATAATCCTAAGACTCAAAACATTATGTTCTAGACTCAACAACGTCAGCGATTCGATCAAGCAGGGGGCTCCTAAGTCGGGGATGGCTCTGATACCAACTTGTAACACCCATGATGCGACTATATCTCCCACGTGTCGAGGCACGACTTAGAGGCATAACCGCATGGTGGTTTAGTCGCAAGTGGGGTAATCTTCACACAATCCCATGTATTGAATAAGAAAAGGATAAAGAGTTGGCTTACAATTTCCTTCACACAAATACAAGTTAAACATACATCATCCAGAGTACAATCAAGGTCCGACTACAGAACCAAAATAAAAGAAGAAAACCCCAAGTGCGAGATCCGCGATCATCCCAACTGGCTCCACTACTGATCATCCGTAAAAGACACAAAACAATGATCAAGATCTTCATCGAGCTCCCACTTAAGCTTGGTTGTGTCACCTGCACTGGTATCATCGACACCAACAACTTTTTGGAAGTATCTGTGAGTCACGAGGACTCAGCAATCTCACACCCGCGAGATCAAGACTATTCAAGCTTATGGGTAGGGTAAGGTAAAGAGGTGGAGCTGCAGCAAGCACTAAGCATATATGGTGGCTAACATACGCAAATAAGAGCGAGAAGAGAAGCAACGCAATGGTCGAAAAGCTATAAGTGATCAAGAAGTGATCCTGAAACTACTTACGTTCAAGCATAACACAAGAACCGTGTTCACTTCTCGGACTACGCCGAAAAGAGACCATACGGCTACACGCACGGTTGACGCATTTTAATTAAGTCAAGTGTCAAGTTCTCTACAACCGGACATTAACAAATTCCCATCTGCCACATAACCGCGGGCACGGCTCTCAAAAGTTTATACCCTGCAGGGGTGTCCCAACTTAGCCCATCACAAGCTCTCATGGTCAACGAAGGATATTCCTTCTCCCAGGAAGACCCGATCAGACTCGGAATCCCGGTTACAAGACATTTCGACAATGGTAAAACAAGACCAGCAAAGCCGCCTGAATGTGCCGACAAATCCCGATAGGAGCAACACATATCTCGTTCTCAGGGCACACAGGATTGTCCAAACTTCCAGTAGGCCAGCCCAGAGTTGCCCCTGGTGGCCACCGGCGGCTGACAGGTTGGACCAACACTCAGAGGAGCACTGGCCCGGGGGGGTTAAAATAATATGACCCTCGGGCTCCGGAAACCCAAAGGAAAAAGGCTTAGGTTGTTAGGCAAATGTAAAAACCAAGGTTGGGCCTTGCTAGAGCAGTTTTATTCAAAGCGAACTGTCAAGGGGTTCCCATAACACCCAACCGCGTAAGGAACGCAAAATCAAGGAACATAACACCGGTATGACGGAAATTAGGGCGGCAAGAGTGGAACAAAACACCAGACATAAGGCCGAGCCTTCCACCCTTTACCAAGTATATAGATGCATTAAATAATTAAATAAGAGATATTGTGATATCCCAACATATCCATGTTCCAACATTAAACAAACTTCAACTTCACCTGCAACTAACAACGCTATAAGAGGGGCTGAGCAAAAGCGGTAACATAGCCAAACAACGGTTTGCTAGGAAGGTGGGATAGAGGCTTGACATGGTAATATGGGAGGCATGATAAACAAGTGGTAGGTAGCGCGACATAGCGATAGAGCAGACAACTAGCAAGCAAAGATAGAAGTGATTTCGAGGGTATGGTCATCTTGCCTGAAATCGCGCAAGGAAGAAGAACGAGCTCATGAAGAAGACAAACAGATGTAGTCGAACGGATCCTCACAAACGCGATGTTACTGAAACTAACAAGAAGAAGCAACACCGAAAAGGAGCAAACAACATGGTAAACAACCATCACATAAACATGGCATGATGCACAACCAAGTATGATGCATGTCCGGTTTAATGAGGCATGGCATGGCAAAGTGCACAAGCAAAATTACAAGTTAAGTGGAGCTCAATATGCAACGAGTGGCATATTGACGAAACACCACATCAATTATTTAGTCCTCTCTCGTTTATGTACCCAACAATATTAAATGTTATTAAACATGGCAATATGGTGAAGCATAAGTAAAACTACCTATTTAGGCAAGTTTAAATGAGGTCGGAAATATCAAACAACAATTCCGGTAAATCCTCATGTGCTATAGCAATTTAATGCAACAACAATTTTAACCATTTTAATTGTTGTTATCATGATGCGGATGGCATATGCAAGTTTATACAATTTTATGAAAGTTGTTGCCATGAGCATGATATGAAGCATTTGTCATCATGGCGAAAAACGAAAGGGGTGCCACGACAACAAATCCGAAAATGATGCCACGACAACATATCGGTTCTGATAACTCGATTGAGATACTGATGCAAAAGAGAAGTGGGAGGATGTGTGTAACAAGTTAGAGATGGTGGGGTGATTCCGTTTGCCGGATGTCCCAAGTGTCGGTGGCATGGCAACCGAGGGTCGTGCACGAAACAAACGGGCACGGTGCTAACATGGGGTCTGTCTCGTACATCACGCAACATTCATCCATGGCAGTCCTCTCGACGTTATACCTTTGAAGCGTGCATTTCTGAAATGGGTCGAGTTCGATGCGGTGTAGGGGAAGTAGGCGTTCTCGGGACGATCGTAGTGGAAGTAGTGGTACTATCAGTCATCGGTGATCATCGGGACAGTAGTGGAAGTAGTCGTTCTTGCGACGGTCTTATCGGATCCACGGCGAGGGTAGAGGTACATCTCATAGTGGAACTTGACGGGTCCGAGGGCTCTGGGGGTCGACGGTAGTGTCGTGGTACTCGGTGTCTCGTCGAACCCACGTGATGGTATTTATTCACTCGACGGTCTTTGGCGACGGTAGTCGTACATAGTTTGTAGTCGTACACTCTGCATAGATGTTCGAGGTCGTCACCGTTCGTAGTCGATGAAGTTGAACTTGAGAATCGTCAACGTCGTGGTACTTTATCTTGGCGCCCTCTTGGGCTTGACATAGGTGAAACGGAACGCGACGATTGGTACTCAGTGTTCAGCGACAGCAACATAGGGGACTTGGGCGACGCTGGGCATCGAGAAGAGGAGTGTGCTCGCTCGGGCATGGAGCTGGTCACGGTCAACGAAGGGGCGTGCGGGCGGGCGGATCTGGCATGCAGCAGCACTGCTCGTCCTCCTCAGTTGAGGCCGAGGTGAAACGGGGCATGGCGAGCAGACATCAAGGCAAGGGATCTTGGGGCGGCTGCGTGCCTTCAGGAGCGATGTAGAGGTGCAGGCGCGCATGGATAGAAGCCCGGCAGGAGAGCTGACGGAGGGGGACGGAGGAGGCCGCAGAGGGCTTGCCGACGAGAAGGCCGGGAGGGGCGACGCTGGGGAATTGCTGGTCGTCGGGGCTTGGCGCACCGGTGATAGAGGACGACAAGGTGCAGGAGGGGAAGGCATGGTCGCGGCCTGGCGCTGCAGAGGGAGGTGCGCAGGAGGGGCCGAGCGGTGTGGCTCTAGGCGAGGCAGTGGCGTTGGAGGAGGTCGGGCGGTGGCTCCTGCTGGCACGAAGGCGGAGAGGTGCGGGGCAACGTGGCCATGGCCGGAGAAATACAGTCAGGGTCGCGCGATCGGAGGAAACTGGCGTGGGGATCTCCTCCCCTGTGTGCGAGCAAGGAGATGGAGAGAGATGGGGATCGGCGCGCTGACAGCGCTGAGGGGGGAGCAAGAGGGAGAGACCGAGAGGATGGGTATGGGCCTAGGGTTAGAGCTGGGCGCTGCTGGGCCTTAGGCGCAGATGGCCCAGGGGAGGTTGGGCCGATTGGGCCAGTGCAGGAGGTTGGGAGGCCCAGCTGGGCTGGCTTCTCTCCTCTCTCTCTCTCTCTCTCTCTCTCTCTTTATTTGATTTTCCTCAGACAGAAAAAACAGGAATGTGCAGGGATATAGGGGAGGTCTCTAACAAAGACGAAAAATGTTATGGGGGTCCAGGATTTATGTAATATTTGAATAAATTGCTCGGGGCACTTTTAAAGGTAGAAAATTATACCAAGTTTGAATCAACTTCAAACTTGATGCAATTTTGAACCCAACCAAAACAACGTCAAATGAGATGAAATTTGGCAGAGAGGTTGAAGGCATGGTCGAGAATTTATAGGAAAAGAATGAACATTAATAGAGAAGGGGAATGTGGCACTTGCAAGAGAAAGGAAATAGAAGGAAAGGAGAAGGAGATGATGCATGGGACAAAGGCATAGGCAAGCAACCAAATCTAACATGGTGCAAGCTCAACTAGATGAAACTCACAATGCACATGATGAGCATGATGACATGATGAAATGAAAATAAATAAATAGAGCAAGCACAAATGAAACACATGGAGGTCACGAGAAAAAAAGGAAGTCTTCTGTAGCGTCGGTCTCGGGGCGTTACAACACTCCACCACTACAAGAGGATCTCGTCCCGAGATCTAGGATGGCACCGGAGAGAAAACGGAAGAGGAAGAGAAGAGGTAGAACAAAGTTGCTTCTTCGACAAACGAGTGAAACTAATGAACCTTGAGAGGTTAAGAAATTTCAAGGAAAGAGTACTCCGGAGATGAATGAAGTTTAAAACACTACATTAGAAAAGAGTAACAAGGAACATTATGACAACCTTGTAGGTTGAAAGACATAAGAAAAAGGGTTGCAATGGACAAGAAGTACATGCAAGCACTCCGGTAGAAACGAGATGTACAAGGAACGATAAGGATCAATTATGACAACACTCCTGTTGGAAATGGAAGGTAAAGAATATGAGCTTGGCAAAATGAAAGCACTTGGATGACAGTCCGGTTAGAAGAGGAATGATAGCCACAACACTGTGATTAAAACAAGATAGAGAAGGAAAAAGAATGATATAATCTGGACAACACTCCGACTGTAAATGAAAGGAATTGAATATGAACTTTACAAGATGAGAGGATACTTGATGAAATCAACAACACACTGTCTCCGGAACCGTTGAAAGAATGGCACAATGGGTGAGAAAGATTTTAGATGGCACTCCGGTTGAGATGGGAAGCAAAACTTGATAAGATGAGAGAACTTGAATGAAGGACACGACACTCCGGTTGAATGGATAAGCAAAAGGAAATAACATGATCTTTGACAAAAATGGGATGATGGGTGAAGAGAGCAACATCACTATGCCTCAGGAATGAAAGAAATAGAGGTTGAATCGTTGGAAAGGAAAGAATTGAGAAGAAAATGACAACTTCTGCCACAAAAGAGCTTGGAAAACACCCTTCCAAGAAGGTTATAATGGAGTTGTTGGAGAACCAACAACGAAACGAATAAGCTTGTAGTGGGCTTATGGAAAGCATCTCAAAATTATAAGGTGAAATTCTGCCACTAAGGGAAAAAACAGATTGGATTGATATCAACAAGGAGACTATAAACTAATTTCACCTTACTGAGGATCGGTCGATCATGAAAACATACGACTACATCAATCGCGTTGTCATAATGCTTCCGCTTACGGTCTACGAGGGTACGTAGACGACACTCTCCCCTCTCGTTGCTATGCATCACCATGATCTTGCGTAGGCGTAGGAATTTTTTTTGAAATTACTACGTTCCCCAACAGTGGTATCCGAGCCAGGTTTATCGTAGATGTTATATGCATGAGTAGAACACAAGTGAGTTGTGGGCGATACAAGTCATACTGCTTACCAGCATGTCATACTTTGGTTCGGCGGTATTGTTGGATGGAGCGGCCCGGACCGACATTACGCGTACGCTTACGCGAGACTGGTTCTACCGACATGCTTTGCACACAAATGGCTAGCGGGTGTCAGTTTCTCCAACTTTAGTTGAACCGAGTGTGATTACGCCCGGTCCTTGTTGAAGGTTAAAACAACACTAACTTGACAAACTATCGTTGTGGTTTTGATGCGTAGGTAAGAACGGTTCTTGCTCAACCCGTAACAGCCACGTAAAACTTGCAACAACAAAGTAGAGGACGTCTAACTTGTTTTTGCAGGGCATGTTGTGATGTGATATGGTCAAGGCATGATGCTATATTTATTGTATGAGATGATCATGTTTTGTAAAGGAGTTATCGCCAACTGGCAGGAGCCATATGGTTGTCGCTTTATTGTATGAAATGCAATCGCCATGTAATTGCTTTACTTTATCACTAAGTAGTAGCGATAGTTGTAGAAGAAATAGTTGGCGAGACGACAACGATGCTACGATGGAGATCAAGGTGTCGTGCCGGTGACGATGGTGATCATGTCAGTACGCTTTGGAGATGGAGATGAAAGGCACAAGATGATGATGGCCATATCATATCACTTATATTGATTGCATGTGATGTTTATCCTTTATGTATCTTATTCTGCTTTGATTGACGGTAGCATTACAAGATGATCCCTCGCTAAATTTCAAGGTATAAGTATTCTCCCTGAGTATGCACCCTTGTGAAAGTTCGTCGTGCCGAGACACCACGTGATGATCGGGTGTGATAAGCTCAACGTTCTTATAAAATGGGTGCAAGCCAGTTTTGCACATGCAGAATACTCGGGTTAAACTTGACGAGCCTAGCATATACAGATATGGCCTCGGAACACTGAGACCGAAAGGTCGAGCGTGAATCATATAGTAGATATGATCGACATAGTGATGTTCACCATTGAAAACTACTCCATTTCACGACGTTGATCTGTTATGGTTTAGTTGATTTGGATCACGTGACCACTTAGATGATTAGAGGGATGTCTATCTAAGTGGGAGTTCTTAAGTAATAGGATTAATTGAACTTAAATTTATCATGAACTTAGTACTTGATATTATTTTGCTTGTCTATGTTGTTGTAGATAGATGGCTCGTGCTATTGTTCCGTTGAATTTTAATGCGTTCCTTGAGAAACCAAAGTTGAAAGATGATGGTAGCAATTACATGGACTGGGTCCGTAACTTGAGGATTATCCTCATTGCTGCACAGAAGAGTTACGTCCTGGAAGCACCGCTAGGTGTACCACCTACGCCGGCAACTGCAGACATTGTGAATGCTTGGCAGTTGCGCGTTGATGACTACTCAATAGTTCAGTGTACCATGCTTTACGGCTTAGAACTGGGACTTCAACGACGTTTTGAACGTCATGGAGCATATGAGATGTTCCATGAGTTGAAGTTAATATTTCAAGCAAATGCCCGGATTGAGAGATATGAAGTCTCCAATAAGTTCTATAGCTGCAAGATGGAGGAGAATAGTTCTGTCAGTGAACATATACTCAGAATGTCTGGGTACTGCAATCACTTGATTCAACTGGGAGTTAATCTTCCGGATGATAGTGTCATTGACAAAATTCTTCAATCACTGCCACCAAGCTACAAGAGCTTCGTGATGAACTATAATATGCAAGGGATGGATAAGACGATTCCGGAGCTCGTCGCAATGCTAAAGGCTGCAAAGGTAGAAATCGAGAAGGAGCATCAAGTGTTGATGGTCAAAAAGACCACTAGTTTCAAGAAAAAAAGTAAAGGGAAGAAGAAGGGGAACTTCAAAAAGAACGGCAAACAAGTTGTTGCTCAGGAGAAGAAACCCAAGTCTGGACCTAAGCCTGAGACTAAGTGCTTCTACTGCAAACAGACTGGTCACTGGAAGCAGAACTGCCCCAAGTATTTGGCGGATAAGAAGGATGGCAAGGTGAGCAAAGGTATATATTATATACATGTTATTGATGTGTGTGTACCTTACTAGAGCTCGCAGTAGCACCTGGGTATTTGATACTGGTTCTGTTGCTAATATTTGCAACTCGAAAGAGGGACTACGAATTGAGCGAAGATTAGCTAATGAAGAGGTGACGATGCGTGTGGGAAATGGTTCCAAAGTCGATGTGATCGCCGTCGGCACGCTACCTCTACATCTACCTTCGGGATTAATTTTAGACCTGAATAATTGTTATTTGGTGCTAGCGTTAAGCATGGACATTATATGTGGATCTTGTTTGATGCGAGACGGTTATTCATTTAAATCTGAGAATAATGGTTGTTCTATTTATATGAGTAATATATTTTATGGTCATGCACCCTTGAAGAGTGGTCTATTTGTGTTGAATCTCGATAGTGGTAATACACATATTCATAATGTTGAAGCCAAAAAATGCAGAGTTGATAATGATAGTGCAACTTATTTGTGGCACTACCATTTAGGTCATATTGGTGTAAAGTGCATGAAGAAACTCCATTCTGATGGACTTTTGGAATCACTTGATTATGAATCACTTGGTACTTGCATAAAAGGATACTTGAATGAGAGTTTTTCAATGAAAGACCTTGGAGAAGCTGCTTATATATTGGGCATCAAGATCTATAGAGATAGATCAAGACGCTTAATTGGACTTTCACAAAGCACATACCATGATAATATTTTGAAGAAGTTCAAAATGGATCAAGCAAAGAAAGGGTTCTTGCCTGTGTTACAAGGTGTGAAGTTGAGTAGGACTCAATGCCCGACCACTGCAGAAGATAGAGAGAAAATGAAAAGTGTTCCCTATGCTTCAGCCATAGGCTCTATCATGTATGCAATGCTGTGTACCAGACCTGATGTGTGCCTTGCTATTAGTTTAACAGGGAGGTACCAAAGTGATCCAGGAGTGGATCACTGGACAGCGGTCAAGAACATCCTGAAATACCTGAAAAGGACTAAGGATATGTTTCTCGTTTATGGAGCTGACAAAGTGAAGGAAATATGCCCTAGAGGCAATAATAAAGTTATTATTTATTTCCTCATATCAGGATAAATGTTTATTATTCATGCTAGAATTGTATTAACCGGAAACATAATGCATGTGTGAATACATAGACAAACATTATGTCACTAGTATGCCTCTACTTGACTAGCTCGTTGATCAAAGATGGTTGAGTTTCCTAGCCATAGACATGAGTTGTCATTTGATTAGCGGGATCACGTCATTAGGAGAATGATGTGATTGACTTGGCCCATTCTGTTAGCTTAGCACTTGATCGTTTAAGTTTACTCCTATTGCTTTCTTCATGACTTATACATGTTCCTATGACTATGAGATTATGCAACTCCCAATTACCGGAGGAACACTTTGTGTGCTACCAAACGTCACAACGTAAATGGGTGATTATGAAGGTGCTCTACAGGTGTCTCCGATGGTACTTGTTGAGTTGGCATAGATCGAGATTAGAATTTGTCACTTCGATTGTCGGAGAGGTATCTCTGGGCCCTCTCGGTAATTCACATCACTAAAGCCTTGCAAGCAATGCAACTAATGAGTTAGTTGCGGGATAGTACATTACGGAACGAGTAAAGAGACTTGTCGGTAACGAGATTGAGCTAGGTATTGAGATACCGACGATCGAATCTCGGGAAAGTAACATACCGATGACAAAGGGAACAACGTATGTTGTTATGTGGTTTGACTGATAAATATCTTTGTAGAATATGTAGGAGCCAATATGAACATCCAGGTTCCACTATTGGTTCCGGAGATGTGCTCGGTCATGTCTACATAGTTCTCGAACCCATAGGGTCCGCACGCTTAAAGTTCTGTGACGATCGGTATTATGAGTTTTTGTGTTTTGATGTATCTAAGGTAGTTCGGAGTCCCGGATGTGAACACGGACATGACGAGGAGTCTCGAAATGGTCGAGACATAAAGATTGATGTATTGGAAGGTTATATTCGGACACCGGAAGGGTTCCGGGGGTTACCGGATAAATATCGGAGTATTGGGGTTACTGGAACCCCCCCGGGGGCTTAATGGCCCTACATGGGCCTTAGTGGAAATGGAGGGCAGCAAGGGGAGTGTGGGGCGCGCCCCCCCAAATCCCAAACCGAATTGGTTTAGGGCAAGGGGGGACGGCCCTGTCTTTCATTCTCCTCCTCTCCCTTTCCTTCCCCCTCTCCTACTCCTACTAGGAAAGGAGGAGTCCTACTCCCGGTGGGAGTAGGACTCCCCCCTTGGCGCGACCTCCTTGGCCGGCCGCCTCTCCCCCCTTGCTCCTTTATATATGGGGGCATGGGGCACCTCTAGACACACAAGTTGATCATTGATCTCTCCCAGCCGTGGGCGGTGCCCCCCTCCACCATAATCCACCTCAGTCATATCGTAGCGGTGCTTAGGCGAAGCCCTGCGATGGTAGCTTCATCAACATCATCACCACACTGTCGTGCTGAGAAACTCTCTCTCGAGCTCTACTGGATCGTGAGTTCGCGGGACGTCACCGAGCTGAACGTGTGCTGAAAGCGGAGGTGCCGTACGTTCGGTACTGAGGATTGGTCGATCATGAAGACGTACGACTACATCAACCGCGTTGTCATAACGCTTCCGCTTAATGGTCTACGAGGGTACGTGGACGACACTCTCCCTTCTCGTTGCTATGCATGACCATGATCTTGCGTGTGCGTAGGTTTTTTTTGGGGAAATTACTACGTTCCCCTACAGTGGCATTCGAGCCAGGTTTATTCATAGATGTTATATGCACGAGTAGAACACAAGTGAGTTGTGGGCAATACAAGTCATACTGCTTACCAGCATGTCATACTTTGGTTCGGCGGTATTGTTGGATGAACGGCCCGAACCGACATTACGCGTACGCTTACGCGAGACTAGTTCTACCGACGTGCTTCGCACACAGGTGGCTGGCGGGTGTCAGTTTCTCCAACTTTAGTTGAACCGAGTATGGCTATGCGCGGTCCTTGAGAAGGTTAAAACAACACTAACTTGACGAACTATCGTTGTGGTTTTGATGCGTAGGTAAGAACGATTCTTGCTCAGCCTGTAGCAGCCACGTAAAACTTGCAACAATAATGTAGAGGACGTCTAACTTGTTTTTGCAGGGCATGTTGTGATGTGATATGGTCAAGACATGATGCTATTTTTTGTATGAGATGATCATGTTTTGTAACAGAGTTATCGACAACTGGCAGGAGCCATATGGTTGTCGCTTTATTGTATGCAATGCAACCGCCCTGTAATTGCTTTACTTCATCACTATGCGGTAGCGATAGTCGTAGAAGCAATAGTTGGCGAGACGACAACGATGCTACGATGGAGATCAAGGTGTCGCGCCGGTGACGATGGTGATCATGATAGTGCTTTGGAGATGGAGATGAAAGGCACAAGATGATGATGGCCATATCATATCACTTATATTGATTGCATGTGATGTTTATCCTTTATGCATCTTATTCTTTTTGATTGACGGTAGCATTATAAGATGATCCCTCACTAAATTTCAAGGTGTAAGTGTTCTCCCTGAGTATGCACCGTTGCGAAAGTTTGTTATGCCGAGACAACACATGATGATCGGGTGTGATAAGCTCTACGTTCAAATACTACGGGTGTAAGCCAGTTTTGCACACGGAGAATACTCTGGTTAAACTTGACGAGCCTAGCATATGCAGATATGGCCTCGGAACACTGAGACGAAAGGTCGAGCGTGAATCATATAGTAGATATGATCAACATAGTGATGTTCACCATTGAAAACTACTCCATCTCACGTGATGATCGGACATGGTTTAGTTGATTTGGATCACGTGATCACTTAGATGATTAGAGGGATGTCTATCTAAGTGGGAGTTCTTAAGTAATATGATTAATTGAACTTAAATTTATCATGAACTTACTACCTGATAGTATTTTGCTTGTCTATGTTGTTGTAGATAGATGGCCCGCGCTATTGTTCCATTGAATTTTAATGCGTTCCTTGAGAAAGTAAAGTTGAAAGATGATAGTAGCAATTACATGGACTGGGTCCGTAACTTGAGGATTATCCTCATTGCCGCACAGAAGAATTACATCCTGGAAGCACCGCTGTGTGCCAGGCCTGGTGCAGATGCAACTGACAACGTTAAGAACGTCTGGCAGAGCAAAGCTGATGACTACTTGATAGTTCAGTGTGCGATGCTTTACGGCTTAGAACCGGGACTTCAACGATGTTTTGAACGTCATGGAGCATATGAGATGTTCAGGAGTTGAAGTTAATATTTCAAGAAAATGCCCGGATTGAGAGATATGAAGTCTCCAATAAGTTCTACAGCTGCAAAATGGAGGAGAATAGTTCTGTCAGTGAACATATACTCAAAATGTCTGGATATAACAATCAGTTGATTCAACTGGGGGTTAATCTTCCGGATGATAGTATCATTGACAGAATTCTTCAATCACTTCCACCAAGCTACAAGAGCTTCGTGATGAACTATAATATGCAAGGGATGGATAAGACAATTCCCGAGCTCTTCGCAATGCTAAAGGCTGCGGAGGTAGAAATCAAGAAGGAGCATCAAGTGTTGATGGTCAACAAGACCACCAGTTTCAAGAAAAAGGGTAAAGGGAAGTAGAAGGGGAACTTCAAGAAGAACGGCAAACAAGTTGCTACTCAGGAGAAGAAACCCAAGTCTGCACCTAAGCCTGAGACTGAGTGCTTCTACTGCAAACAGACTGGTCACTGGAAGCGGAACTGCCCCAAGTATTTGGCGGATAAGAAGGATGGCAAGGTCAACAAAGGTATATGTGATATACATGTTATTGATGTGTACCTTACTAATGCTCGCAGTAGCACCTGGGTATTTGATACTGGTTCTTTTGCTAATATTTGCAACTCGACACAGGGACTACAAACTAAGCGAAGATTAGCTAAGGACGAGGTGACGATGCGCGTGGGAAATGGTTCCAAAGTCGATGTGATCGCGGTCGGCACGCTACCTCTACATCTACCTTCGGGATTATTTTTAGACCGGAATAATTGTTATTTGGTGCCAGCGTTGAGCATGAACATTATATCTGGATCTTGATTAATGCGATACGGTTATTCATTTAAATTAGAGAATAAAGGTTGTTCTATTTATATGAGTAATATCTTTTATGGTCATGCACCCTTGAAGAGTGGTCTGTTTTTATCAAATCTCGATAGTAGTGATACACATATTCATAATATTGAAGCCAAAAGATGCAGAGTTGATAATGATAGTGCAACTTATTTGTGGCACTGTCATTTGGGTCATATTGGTGTAAAGTGCATGACGAAACTCCATACGGATGGACTTTTGGAATCACTTGGTACTTGCGAACCATGCCTCATGGGCAAGATGACTAAAACGCTGCTCTTTGGAACAATGGAGTGAGCAACAGATTTGTTAGAGACCATACATACTGATGTATGCGGTCCGATGAATATTGAGGCTCGCGACGGGTATCGTTATTTTCTCACCTTCACAGATGATTTGAGCAGATATGGGTATATCTACTTAATGAAACATAAGTCTGAAACATTTGAAAAGTTCAAAGAATTTCAGAGTGAAGTGGAAAATCATCATAACAAGAAAGTAAAGTTTCTACGATCTGATTGTGGAGGAGAATATTTGAGTTACGAGTTTGGTCTACATTTGAAACAATGCGGAATAGTTTCGCAACTCACGCCACCCAGAACACCACAACAAAATGGTGTGTCCGAACGTCGTAATCGTACTTTACTAGATATGGTGCAATCTATGATGTCTCTTACTGATTTACCACTATCGTTTTGGGGTTATGCTTTAGAGACGGCTGCATTCACGTTAAATAGGGCACCATCGAAATCCGTTGAGACGACGCCTTATGAACTGTGGTTTGGCAAGAAACCAAAGTTGTCGTTTATTAAAGTTTGGGGCTGCGATGCTTATGTGAAAAAGCTTGAACCTGATAAGCTCAAACCCAAATCAGAGAAATGTGTCTTCATAGGATACCTAAAGGAAACTATTGGGTACACCTTCTATCACAGATCTGAAGGCAAGACATTTATTGCTAAGAATGGATCCTTTCTAGAGAAGGAGTTTCTCTCGAAAGAAGTGAGTGGGAGGAAAGTAGAACTTAATGAGGTAACTGTACCTGCTCCCTTATTGGAAAGTAGTTCATCACAGAAACCGGTTCCTGTGATAACTACACCAATTAGTGAGGAAGCTAATGATGTTGATCATGAAGCTTCAGATCAAGTTACTACCGAACCTCGTAGGTCAACCAGAGTAAGATCCGCACCAGAGTGGTACGGTAATCCTATTCTGGAGGTCATGTTACTTAACCAAGGCGAACCTACGAACTATGAAGAAGCGATGGTGAGCCCAGATTCCGCAAAATGGCTTGAGGCCATGAAATCTGAGATGGGATCCATGTATGAGAACAAAGTGTTGACTTTGGTTGACTTGCCCAATGATTGGCAAGACATAGAGAATAAATGGATCTTCAAGAAGAAGGCTGATGTTGACGGTAATGTTACTATCTACAAAGCTTGACTTGTTGCGAAAGGTTTTCGACAAGTTCAAGGAGTTGACTACGATGAGACTTTCTCACCGTAGCAATGCTTAAGTCCGTCCGAATCATGTTAGCAATTGCCGCATTTTATGATTATGAAATTTGGAAAATGGATGTAAAAACTGCATTCCTGAATGGATTTCTGGAAGAAGAGTTGTATATGATGCAACTGGAAGGTTTTGTCGATCCAAAGGGAGCTAACAAAGTGTGCAAGCTCCAGCGGTCAATTTATCAACTGGTGCAAGCCTGTCGGAGTTCGAATAAACGTTTTGATAGTGTGATCAAAGCATATGGTTTTATACAGACTTTTGGAGAGGCCTGTATTTGCAAGAAAGTGAGTGGGAGCTCTGTAGCATTTCTAATATTATATGTGGATGACATATTGCTAATTGGAAATGATATAGAATTTCTGGATAGCATAAAAGGATACTTGAATAAGAGTTTTTCAATGAAAGACCTCGGTGAAGCTGCTTACATATTGGGCATCAAGATCTATCGAGATAGATCAAGACGATTAATTGTACTTTCACAAAGCACATACCTTGACAAAGTTTTGAAAAAGTTCAAAATGGATCAAGCAAAGAAAGAGTTCTTGCGTGTGTTACAAGGTGTGAAGTTGAGTCAGACTCAATGCCCGACCACTTCAGAAGATAGAGAGAAAATGAAAAGTGTTCCCTTTGCTTCGGCAATAGGCTCTATCATGTATGCAATGGTGTGTACCAGACTTGATGTGTGCCTTGCTATTAGCTTAGCAGGGAGGTACCAAAGTAATCCAGGAATGGATCACTGGACAGTGGTCAAGAACATCCTGAAATACCTGAAAAGGACTAAGGATACGTTTCTCGTTTATGGAGGTGACGAAGAGCTCGTCGTAAATGGTTACGTCGATGCACGCTTTGACACTGATCTGGACGATTCTAAATCGCAAACCAGATACGTGTTTACATTGAACGGTGGAGCTATCAGTTGGTGCAGTTCTAAACAAAGCGTCATGGCAGGATCTACGTGTGAAGCGAAATACATAGCTGCTTCGGAAGCAACAGAAGGAGTCTGGATGAAGGAGTTCATATCCGATCTAGGTGTCGTACCTAGTGCATCGGGTCCAATGAAAATCTTTTGTGACAATACTGGTGCAATTGCCTTGGCAAAGGAATCCAGATTTCACAAGAGAACCAAGCACATAAAGAGATGCTTCAATTCCATCCGGGATCAATTATAGGTGGGAGACATAGAGATTTGTAAGATACATACGGATCTGAATGTAGCAGAACCATTGACTAAGCCTCTTCCACGAGCAAAACATGATCAACACCAAGACTCCATGGGTGTTAGAATCATTACTATGTAATCTAGATTATAGACTCTAGTGCAAGTGGGAGACTGAAGGAAATATGCCCTAGAGGCAATAATAAAGTTATTTATTTCCTCCTATCATGATAAATGTTTATTATTCATGCTAGAATTGTATTAACCGGAAACATAACACATGTGTGAATACATAGATAAACATTATGTCACTAGTATGCCTCTACTTGACTAGCTCGTTGATCAAAGATGGTTGAGTTTCCTAGCCATAGACATGAGTTGTCATTTGATTAACGGGATCACGTCATTTGGAGAATGATGTGATTGACTTGACCCATTCCGTTAGCTTAGCACTTGATCGTTTAAGTTTACTCCTATTGCTTTCTTCGTGACTTATACATGTTCCTATGACTATGAGATTATGCAACTCCCAATTACCGGAAGAACACTTCGTAAAGGTGCTCTACAGGTGTCTCCGATGGTACTGCTACCTCTTGAGCACTGTGTTGGTTTCCCGCCAAGAGGAAGGGATGATGCAGCAAAGTAGCGTAAGTATTTCCCTCAGTTTTTGAGAACCAAGGTATCAATCCAGTAGGAGGCTACGCGCAAGTCCCTCGCACCTGCACAAAACAAATAAATCCTCGCAACCAACGCGATAAGGGGTTGTCAATCCCTACACAGCCACTTACGAGAGTGAGATCCGATAGATATGATAAGATAATATTTTTGGTATTTTTATGATAAAGATGCAAAGTAAAATAAAAGCAAAGTAAAAGGCAAAGGAAATTACTAAGTATTGGAAGATTAATATGATGAAGATAGACCTGGGAGCCATAGGTTTCACTAGTGGCTTCTCTCAAGAGCATAGGTATTCTATGGTGGGTGAACAAATTACTGTTGAGCAATTGACAGAATTGAGCATAGTTATGAGAATATTTAGGTATGATCATGTATATAGGCATCACGTCCGAGACAAGTAGACCGACTCCTGCCTGCATCTACTACTATTACTCCACTCATCGACCGCTATCTAGCATGCATCTAGAGTATTAAGTTAATGAAAACAGAGTAACGCCTTAAGCAAGATGACATGATGTAGAGGGATAAACTCATGCAATATGATGAAAACCCCATATTGTTATCCTCGATGACAACAATACAATACGTGCCTTGCTGCCCCTACTATCACTGGGAAAGGACACTGCAAGATTGAACCCAAAGCTAAGCACTTCTCCCATTGCAAGAAAGATCAATCTAGTAGGCCAAACCAAACTGATAATTCGAAGAGACTTGCAAAGATAACCAATCATACAAAGAAGATTCAAATATTGTTCATAGATAGACTTGATCATAAACCCGCAATTCATCGGTATCAACGAACACACCGCAAAAAGAAGATTACATCGAATAGATCTCCACAAGAGAGGGGGAGAACATTGTATTGAGATCCAAAAAAGAGAGAAGAAGCCATCTAGTTAATAACTATGGACCTGAAGGTCTGAGGTAAACTACTCACACTTCATCGGAGGGGCTATGGTGATGATGTAGAAGCCCTCCGTGATCGATGCCCCCTCCGGCGGAGCTCCGGAACAGGCCCCAAGATGGGATCTCGTGGATACAGAAAGTTGTGGCGATAGAATTAGGGTTTTGGCTCCGTATCTAATCGTTTTGGGGTACGTAGGTATATATAGGTGGAAGGAGTACGTCGGTGGAGCAACAGGGGGCCCACGAGGGTGGAGGGCGCGCCTGGGGGGGGGGTAGGCGCGCCCCTACCTCGTGGCCTCCTCTTTTGTTTCTTGACGTAGGGTCCAAGTTTCCTGGGTCTTGTTCATTGAGAAAATCACGTTCCCGAAGGTTTCATTCCGTTTGGATTCCGTTTGATATTCCTTTTCTTCGAAACTCTAAAATAGGCAAAAAATAGCAATTCTGGGCTGGGCCTCCGGTTAGTAGGTTAGTCCCAAAAATAATATAAAAGTGGATAATAAAGCCCAATAATGTCCAAAACAGTAGATAATATAGCATGGAGAAATCACAAATTATAGATATGTTGGAGACGTATCAAGCATCCCCAAGCTTAATTCCTGCTCGTCCTCGAGTAGGTAAATGATAAAAACAGAATTTTTGATGAGGAGTGCTACTTGGCATAATTTTAATGTAATTCTTCTTAATTGTGGTATGAATATTCAGATCCGAAAGATTCAAGATAAAAGTTTAATATTGACATAAAAATAATAATACTTCACGCATACTAATAAAGCAATCATGTCTTCTCAAAATAACATGGCCAATGAAAGTTATCCCTACAAAATCATATAGTCTGGCTATGCTCTATCTTCATCACACAAAGTATTTAAATCATGCACAACCCCGATGATAAGCCAAGCAATTGTTTCATACTTTTGACATTTTCAAACTTTTCAATCTTCACGCAATACATGAGCGTGAGCCATGGATATAGCACTATAAGTGGAATAGAATGGTGGTTGTGGAGAAGACAAAAAGGGAGAAGATAGTCTCACATCAACTAGGTGTATCAACGGGCTATGGAGATGCCCATCAATAGATATCAATGTGAGTGAGTAGGGATTGCCATGCAACGGATGCACTAGAGCTATAAGTACATGAAAGCTCAACAAAAGAAACTAAGTGGGTGTGCATCCAACTTTCTTGCTCATGAAGACCTAGGGCATTTTGAGGAAGCCCATCATTGGAATATACAAGCCAAGTTCTATAAGGAAAAATTCCCACTAGTATATGAAAGTGAAAACATAGGAGACTCTCTATCATGAATATCAAGGTGCTACTTTGAAGCACAAGTGTGGTAAAAGGATAGTAACATTGTCCCTTCTCTCTTTTTCTCTCATTTTTTATTTGGGCATTTTTTATGGCCTCTTTTTTTCGTCCGGAGTCTCATCCCGACTTGTGGGGGAATCATAGTCTCCACAATCCTTTCCTCACTGGGACAATGCTCTAATAATGATGATCATCACACTTTTATTTTCTTACAACTCAACAATTACAACTCGATACTTAGAACAAATTATGACTCTATATGAATGCATCCGGCGGTGTACTGGGATATGCAATGAATCAAGAGTGACATGTATGAAAGAATTATGAATGGTGGCTTTGCCACAAATACGATGTCAACTACATGATCATGCTAAGCAATATGACAATGATGATGTGTGTCATAATAAACGGAATGGTGGAAAGTTGCATGGCAATATATCTCGGAATGGCTATGGAAATGCCATAATAGGTAGGTATGGTGGTTGTTTTGAGGAAGGTATATGGTGGGTGTATGATACCGACGAAAGGTGCGCGGTATTAGAGAGGCTAGCAATGGTGGAAGGAAGGAAAGTGCATATAATCCATGGACTCAACATTAGTCATAAACAACTCATATACTTATTGCAAAAATCTACAAGTTATCAAAGCAAAGTATTACGCGCATGCTCCTAGGGGGATAGATTGGTAGGAAAAGACCATCGCTCGTCCCCGACCTCCACTCATAAGGAAGACAATCAAAAAATAAATCATGCTCCGACTTCATCACATAACGGTTCACCATACATGCATGCTACGGGAATCACAAACTTTAACACAACTATTTCTCAAATTCACAACTACTCAACTAGCATAACTTTAATATCACCATCTTCATATATCAAAACAATTACCAAGCATCAAACTTCTCATAGCATTCAACACACTCATAAGAAAGTTTTTACTATTCTTGAATTACAAGCATATTAGGATTATTTAAGCAAATTACCATGCTATTAAGACTCTCAAAATAATCAAAGTGAAGCATGAGAGATCAATAGTTTCTATAAAACAAATCCACCACCGTGCTCTAAAAGATATAAGTGAAGTACTAGAGCAAAACTATATAACTCAAATGATATAAGTGAAGCATATAAAGTATTCTAACAAATTCCAAATCATGTATGGCTCTCTCAAAAGGTGTGTACAGCAAGGATGATTGTGGTAAACTAAAAAGCAAAGACTCAAATCATACAAGACGCTCCAAGCAAAACACAGATCATGTGGTGAATAAAAATATAGCTCCAAATAAAGTTACCGATAGAAGTAGACGAAAAGAGGGGATGCCTTTCGGGGCATCCCCAAGCTTTGGCTTTTAGGTGTCCTTAGATTATCTTGGGGGTTCCTTGGGCATCCCCAAGCTTAGGCTCTTTCCACTCCTTGTTCCATAATCCATCAAATCTTTACCCAAAACTTCAAAACTTCACAACACAAAACTTAAAGTAGAAAATCTCGTGAGCTCCGTTAGCGAAAGAAAACAAAAGACCACTTCAAGGTAATGTAATGAACTCATTCTTTATTTATATTGGTGTTAAACCTACTGTATTCCAACTTCTCTATGGTTTATAAACTATTTTACTAGCCATATATTCATCAAAATAAGCAAACAACACACGAAAAACAGAATCTCTCAAAAACAGAACAGTTTGTAGTAATCTGTAGCTAGCGCAAGATCTGGAACCCCAAAAATTATAAAATAAATTTCTGGACGTGCGGAATTTATCTATTAATCATCTTCAGAAAGAATTAACTAAATATAACTTTCCAAATAAAAATGGCAGCAGTTCTCGTGAGCGCTAAAGTTTCTGTTTTTTACAGCAAGATATCAAGACTTTCCCCAAGTCTTCCCAACGGTTCTACTTGGCACAAACACTAATTAAACACAAAAATCACAACCAAAACAGATTCTAGATAAATTATTTATTACTAAACAATAGAAAAAATCAAGGAATAAAAATAAAATTGAGTTGCCTCCCAACAAGCGCTATCGTTTAACGCCCCTAGCTAGGCATAAAAAGCAAGGATAGATCTAGGTATTGCCATCTTTGGTAGGAAATCCATAAGTGGATCTCATAATAGATTAATAAGGTAATTTAATTTTATTTCTAAGAAAGTGTTCCATGCCTTTCCTTAACGGAAATTGGAATCTAATATTTCCTTCCTTCATATCAATAATTGCAGCAATCGTTCTAAGGAAAGGTCTACCAAAAATAATAGGACATGAAGGATTGCAATCTATGTCAAGAATGATAAAATCTACAGGCACATAATTCCTATTTGCAACAATAAGAACATCATTAATTCTTCCCATAGGTTTCTTAATAGTGGAATCCGCAAGGTGCAAGTTTAGAGAGCAATCATCAAAATCACGGAAACCTAACAAATCAAACAAAGTCTTTGGAATTGTGGAAACACTAGCACCCAAATCACACAAAGCATAGCATTCATGATCTTTAATTTTAATTTTAATAGTAGGTTCCCACTCATCATAAAGTTTTCTATGGATAGAAACTTCCAATTCAAGTTTTTCTTCATAAGATTGCATCAAGGCATCAACGATATGTTTGTGAACGCTTTATTTTGACTATAAGCATGAGGAGAATTTAGCACGGATTGCAACAAGGAAATACAATCAATCAAAGAGCAATTTTCATAATTAAATTCCTTGAAATCCAAAATAGTGGATTTAGCAATATCTAGGGTTTTAATTTCTTTGATCCCACTTTCATCAATTTTAGCATCAAGATCTAAAAACTCCGAATTCTTGGAACACCTTTTAGGTAAAGGTGGATCATATTCAGTCCCATAATTATTAATATTCATATTGAAAAACAAAGATTTAATAGGGGACACATCAATAACTTTTATATCTTCATATTTATTTTCATGGGAACTAGAAGAACACGCTCTTATAAAGGAATCTTTCTTAACACGCATCCTAGCGGTTCTTTCTTTGCACTCATCAATGGAAATTCTCATGGCTTTGTGAGACTCATTGATATCATGCTTAGGTGGAATAGATCTAAGTTTCAAAGAATCAACATCAAGAGAAATTCTATCAACGTTAATAGCCAAGTCATCAATCTTAAGCAATTTTTCTTCAATCAAAGCATTGAAATTCTTTTGCGAAGTAATAAATTCTTTAATATTAGATTCAAAATCAGAGGGCATCTTATTATAATTTCCATAAGAATTGTTGTAGGAATTACCATAATTATTAGAGGGATTACTAGGATAACGCCTAGGATTGAAATTTCCTCTATACCCGTTGTTACCAAAATTGTTCCTACCAACAAAATTCACATCCATAGATTCATTATTATTCTCAATCAAAGTAGACAAGGGCATATCATTAGGAGCAGAAGAAACACTTTTACTAGCAAATAATTTCATAAGTTCATCCATCTTTCCACTCAAAATGTTAATTTATTCTATCGCATGCACCTTTTTATTAGTAGATCTTTGAGTATGCCATTGATAATAATTAACCATAATATTATCTAGGAGTTTAGTAGCTTCTCCTAAAGTGATTTCCATAAAAGTGCCTCCCGTTGCCGAATGTAAAAGATTTCTAGAAGCAAAATTCAATCCGGCATAAGATTTTTGTACAATCATCCACAAATTGAAACCATGAGTAGGGTAATTACGTATCATTAATTTCATCCTCTCCCAAGCTTGTGCAACATGTTCATGATCAAGTTGCTTAAAATTCATAATATCATTTCTAAGGGAGATGATCTTAGCAGGAGGAAAATACTTAGAGATAAAAGCATCTTTGCACTTATTCCATGAATCAATACTATTTTTAGGCAAAGACGAAAACCACGCTTTAGCACGATCTCTAAGCGAAAAAGGAAATAGCTTCAATTTAACAATATCATTATCCACATCTTTCTTCTTTTGCATATCACACAAATCAACGAAGCTATTTAGATGGGTAGCGGCATCTTCACTAGGAAGGCCGGAAAACGGATCATTCATGACAAGATTCAGCAAAGCAGTATTAATTTCACAAGATTTAACATCGGTAAGAGGAGAAATCAAAGTGCTAATAAAATCATTGTTGTTGGTATTGGTAAAGTCACACAATTTAGTGTCATCTTGAGCCATCGTGACAAGCAAGCAATCCAACACACAAGCAAACAAAAAGCAAGCGGGCAAAAAGAGGCAAATAGAGAAAGAGAGGGAGGATAGAGAGAGAGGGCGAATAAAACGGCAAGGGTGAAGTGGCGGAGAGGAAAACGAGAGGCAAATGGCAAATAATGTAATGCGGGAGATAAGGATTGTGATCGGTACTTGGTATATTGACTTTTGCGTAGACCTCCCCGGCAACAGCGCCAGAAATCCTTCTTGCTACCTCTTGAGCACTGCGTTGGTTTTCCCCGAAGAGGAAGGGATGATGCAGCAAAGTAGCGTAAGTATTTCCCTCAGTTTTTGAGAACCAAGGTATCAATCCAGTAGGAGGCTACGCGCGAGTCCCTCGCACCTGCACAAAACAAATAAATCCTCGCAACCAACGCGATAAGGGGTTGTCAATCCCTACACGGCCACTTACGAGAGTGAGATCTGATAGATATGATAAGATAATATTTTTGGTATTTTTATGATAATGATGCAAAGTAAAATGAAAGCAAAGTAAAAAAGCAAAGGAAATTACTAAGTATTGGAAGATTAATATGATGAAGATAGACCCGGGGGCCATAGGTTTCACTAGTGGCTTCTCTCAAGAGCATAGGTATTCTACGGTGGGTGAACAAAATACTGTTGAGCAATTGACAGAATTGAGCATATTTATGAGAATATATAGGTATGATCATGTATATAGGCATCACGTCCAAGACAAGTAGACCGACTCCTCCCTGCATCTACTACTATTACTCCACTCATCGACCGCTATCCAGCATGCATCTAGAGTATTAAGTTAATGAAAACAGAGTAACGCCTTAAGCAAGATGACATGATGTAGAGGGATAAACTCATGCAATATGATGAAAACCCCATCTTCTTATCCTCGATGGCAACAATACAATACATGCCTTGTTGCCCCTATTGTCACTGGGAAAGGACACCGCAAGATTGAACCCAAAGCTAAGCACTTCTCCCATTGCAGGAAAGATCAATCTAGTAGGCCAAACCAAACTGATAATTCAACGAGACTTGCAAAGATAACCAATCATACATAAAAGAATTCAGAGAAGATTCAAGTATTGTTCATAGATAGACTTGATCATAAACCCACAATTCATCGTCTCAACAAACACACCACAAAAAGAAGATTACATCGAATAGATCTCCACAAGAGAGGGGGAGAACATTGTATTGAGATCCAAAAAGATAGAACAAGCCATCTAGCTAATAACTATGGACCCGAAGGTCTGAGGTAAACTACTCACACTTCATCGGAGGGGCTATGGTGATGATGTAGAAGCCCTCCGTGATTGATGCCCCCTCTGGCGGAGCTCCGGAACAGGCCCCAAGATGGGATCTCGTGGATACAGAAAGTTGCGGTGGTGGAATTAGGGTTTTGGCTCCGTATCTGATCGTTTGGGGGTACATAGGTATATATAGGAGGAAGGAGTACGTTGGTGGAGCAACAGGGGCCCCACGAGGGTGGAGGGCGCGCCTGGGGGGTAGGCGCGCCCTCCTACCGCGTGGCCTCCTCTTTTGTTTCTTGACATAGGGTCCAAGTCTCCTGGGTCTTGTTCGTTGAGAAAATCATGTTCCCGAAGGTTTCATTCCGTTTGGACTCCGTTTGTTATTCCTTTTCTTCGAAACCCTAAAATAGGCAAAAAAACAGCAATTCTGGGTTGGGCGTCCGGTTAGTAGGTTAGTCCCAAAAATAATACAGAAGTGGATAATAAAGCCCAATAATGTCCAAAACAGTAGATAATATAGCATGGAGCAATCAAAAATTATAGATACGTTGGAGACGTATCAGGTACTTGTTGAGTTGGCATAGATCGAGATTAGAATTTGTCACTCCGATTGTCGGAGAGGTATCTCTGGGCCCTCTCGGTAATGCACATCACTAAAGCCTTGCAAGCAATGCAACTAATGAGTTAGTTGTGGGATTGTACATTACGGAACGAGTAAAGAGACTTGCCGGTAACGAGATTGAGCTAGGTATTGAGATACCAATGGTCGAATCTCGGGCAAGTAACATACAGATGACAAAAGGAACAACGTATGTTGTTATGTGGTTTGACCGATAAAGATCTTCGTAGAATATGTAGGAGCCAATATGAACATCCAGGTTCCGCTATTGGTTATTGACCGGAGACGTGTCTCGGTCATATCTACATAGTTCTCGAACCCGTAGGGTCTGCACGCTTAAAGTTCTCTGACGATCGGTATTATGAGTTTTTGTGTTTTGATGTACCGAAGGTAGTTAGGAGTCCCGGATGTGATCACTGACATGACGAGGAGTCTCGAAATGGTCGAGACATAAAGATTGATATATTGGAAGGTTATTGAGGGAGTCCTGGATTAGGGGGTATCCGGACAGCCGGATTATATCCTTCGGCCAGACTATTGGACTATGAAGATACAAGATTGAAGACTTCGTCCCGTGTCCGGATGGGACTCTACTTGGCGTGGAAGGCAAGCTAGGCAATATGGATATGTATATCTCCTCCTTTGTAATCGACCTTGTGTAACCCTAGCCCCCTCCGGTGTCTATATAAACCAGAGGGTTTTAGTCCGTAGGACAACATACAATCATACCATAGGCTAGCTTCTAGGGATTAGCCTCTATGATCTCGTGGTAGATCTACTCTTGTACTACTCATATTATCAAGAATAATTACCTCCATCAAGAGGGCCCAAACCTGGGTAAAACATCGTGTCCCCTGCCTCATGTTACCATCTGCCTTAGACGCACAGTTCGGGACCCCCTACCCGAGATCCGCCGGTTTTGACACCGACATTGGTGCTTTCATTGAGAGTTCCTCTATGTCATCACCGTTAGGGTTGATGGCTCCTTCAATCATCGATAGTGATGCGGTCCAGGGTGAGACTTTTCTCCCCGGACAGATCTTTGTATTCGGCGGCTTCGCACTGCGGGCCAACTCACTTGGCCATCTGGAGCAGATCGAGAGTTACGCCCCTGGCGACCAGGTCAGGTTTGGAAGCTTAAACTACATGGCCGACATCCGCGGAGACTTGATCTTCGACAGATTCGAGCCCCTGCCGAGTGCGCCACACGATCACGATGAGCATGATTTAGCTCTACCATCGGACAGTGTTTAGGAGACCGCACCAGCGACCGCTCTGACCCTCAATTCGGAGCCAATTGCGCCATCCATGGATGGGTGGATAGACCCCACCACGGAGGCCGTATTCTCAGCGGCGATCGAGCCGAATATCGCCCCTACCCTTCACGGGAGCCGTGACACCGAACTGCCGGATTCTTCCCCGGCCACGGACTCTGAACCGCCTGCGCCCGTGCCTATCGAATCTGACTGGGCGCCGATCATGGAGTTCACCTCCGCGGATATCTTTCAGCACTCACCCTTCGGCGACATACTGAACTCATTAAGGTCTCTCTCCCTGTCAGAAGAGTCCTGGCCGAACTATGTTCAGCAGGATTGGGATGCGGATGACGAAGAAATTCGCTGCCCACCCACCACCCACTTAGTAGCCACTATCGACAATTTGACCGACATGCTCGACTTTGACTCCGAAGACATCGACGGTATGGACGACGATGCGGGAGACGAAGAGGAACCACTGCCCACAGGGCACTGGACAACCACCTCATCATATGATATATACATGGTGGACACACCCAAACAAGGCAATGGCGACGAGACAGCGGTGGATGACCCCTCCAAGAAACAACCCAAGCGCCAACGTCAGCGGCGCCACTCTAATTCTCGCCAAAGCAAAAGAGGTGACAACGGCACAGAAGATAATAGCACTCCGGACAGTGCCGAAGACGACAACAATCCCCACCAGCAAGATTTAGAGCAGGAGGATGGAGAAGCCAGCCCTCCCGAGAGAACGGCAGATGGAGAGGCGAAGGATGATAATTACATGCCTCCCTCCGAAGACGAGGCAAGCCTCGATGATGACGAATTTGTCATGCTTGAGGATCCCATCGAGCAAGAGCGCTTCAAGCACCGGCTTATAGCCATGGCAAATAGCCTTAAGAAAAAGCAGCAGCAGCTTCAAACTGACCAAGATTTGCTAGCTGACAGATGGACTGATGTTCTTGCGGCCAAGGAATATGAACTCGAACGCCCCTCCAAGAGTTACCCAAAGCGCAGGTTGCTACCCCGATTGTGGGAGGAAGCATTAAAACCTACATCTCCAGTGTATGACGCGGCTGATCGGCCACCTCGTGGCCACAACAGAGAGGCATTTCAGCCAAAAGCTCAGCCCGCACCCCGACACCACTCAAATAAAAATGTCAAGGCACGGGGAAACACACTAGACCTGCGAGACGTATTGGAGGACAAAGCAAAACACGCAAGATCTTTCTACGGATCACGAGGGCGCGCCACCACGCAGGACGATAACCGTCACGCTGGATACAGTAAAAGTAAATCCGGCCGGGCCAAACACAGCGGACAAGACTCATTTGAGCTACGTTGCGACATAGCCCAATATAGAGGCGCCGCACACCCCCTATGCTTCACAGACGAAGTAATGGATCACCAAATCCCAGAGGGTTTCAAACCCGTAAATATAGAGTCATACGACGGCACAACAGATCTTGTGGTATGGATCGAGGACTTCCTCCTGCACATCCACATGGCCCGCGGTGACGATCTACACGCCATCAAATACCTCCCACTTAAACTCAAAGGACTAGCTCGGCATTGGCTCAATAGCCTGTCAGCAGAATCCATTGGCTGTTGGGAAGATCTGGAAGCTGCATTCCTCGACAACCTCCAGGGCACTTATGTGCGACCACCATATGCCGATGACTTGAGCCACATAATTCACCAGCCAGAGGAATCGGCCAGGCAATTCTGGACACGGTTCCTGACAAAGAAAAATCAAATCGTTGCCTGTCCTGATGCAGAGGCCCTAGCAGCTTTTAAGCACAACATCAGCGACGAGTGGCTCACCCAGCACCTTGGCCAGGAAAAGCCGAAATCCATGGCAGCCCTCACAACACTCATGACCTGCTTTTGCGTGGGAGAAGACAGCTGGCTGGCTCGCAGCAATAACATATCAAAGAACCGCGGTACTTCAGATACCAAGGATAGCAATGGCAGGTCACGTCGCAACAAACATAAGCATCGCGTCAATAGCGACAATACCAAGGATACGGCAGTCCATGCCAGATTTAGAGGCTCTAAACCCGGTCAATGGAAAAAGCCATTCAAAAGAAGCACTCCGGGCCCGTCCAGTTTGGACCGTATACTCGATCTCTCATGCCAAATACATGGCACCCTCGACAAGCCAGCCAACCACACCAACAAGGAATGTTGGGTGTTCAAGCAGGCCGGCAAGTTAAGCGCCGAAGACAAAGATAAGGGGCTACATAGCAATGACGAGGAGGAGCCCCGGCAGCCGAACACCGGAGGGCAGAAGAGGTTCCCCCCACAAGTGCGAATGGTGAACATGATATACGCAACCCACATCCCCAAGAGGGAGCGGAAGCGTGCGTTAAGGGATGTATACGCTTTGGAGCCAGTCGCCCCAAAGTTCAACCCATGGTCCTCCTGTCCGATCACCTTCGATCGCAGGGACCATCCCACTAGTATCCATCATGGCGGATTCGCCGCACTGGTTCTAGACCCAATCATCGACGGATTTCACCTCACTCGAGTCCTTATGAACGGCGACAGCAGCCTGAACCTGCTTTATCAGTACATAGTGCGCAAAATGGGTATAGACCCCTCAAGGATCAAACCCACAAAAACGACCTTTAAAGGCGTCATACCAGGTGTAGAGGCCCATTGCACAGGCTCAGTCACACTGGAAGTGGTCTTCGGATCCCCGGATAACTACCGGAGTGAGGAGTTAATCTTCGATATAGTCCCGTTCCGCAGCGGCTATCATGCACTGCTCGGGCGAACCGCATTTGCGAGATTCAACGCGGTGCCGCACTATGCATATCTCAAGCTCAAGATGCCAGGACCTCGGGGGTCATCACAGTCAATGGAAACACATAGCGCTCTGTCCGCACTGTTTGGCGATTAAAGACCCGGACACCTTCAAGCGCGCCCGGAGTAATCGGCAACAAGACCACCTGGCACGTTCCGAGCTTGCATAGCAATGCGGCCCCCACCCCAGTCCCAGCCAAACGGCAAAATCCGTGCCACGCGTACATAATTACGCATTGGAAATACCATGGGCAAAAGTGGGGAGGGGGGCACGACTACAGCACGCCCCAAGACGCGGCTCAACCGCACTAGGGGCTTCCCGCTTTGTTACTTTTCTCTCTTTCAGGAATTTAATCTTTGGAAACCACATCCAGCAGTACGATTGCCGGACACACGATGCAACAACCAAGGAGGCAAAATACCATGTCGCACCACGGAACTCCCAGGTGGTCTCCGATAACGAGTGAAATACTTGCTTTAAATACCATTCCTCAGCTTGCCCTTGGAGGGGACATGTCAAATAGTCCTACTTTTTGCTTATCGCACTACTTGTATCATTCTGCTTCGACGCACCTTTTTGAATAAACAACGCATAGCACTAGACTATTACCGCATTCTCTATTCTTTATTTTTTTATATATGTTCATTCATGACATTCAGCACCCGTACACTCTGGTATGGCCAATACGCCAGGGGCTTAAGCGTACCCCATAATACAGCGTGAGAAGTTCGAACACTTTCGACAGTGCGACACCCCGAACTTATAGCATTATATGCATCAGCTCTGAATCATGTCTTGGGTCAATAGTTGGGTTTGTCCGGCTCCCATGTTTTGGTACCTTACGTTCCGCTATATCGGCTAAGGTAGCACTGGGAGAACTACTGTGATTGTGCCCCGGTTCATCTGGGCTAAGCACCTCAGTAGAGAAAGCTAAAACTGACTGTCATGATAAGGCTAGAGCTGGTCGCTGTTCGAGAGGTCTCGAGTCCCTAAAGACTTATGCCGCTTCGAGCGAGGAGTCGACTTTGTCCGGCTTAAGGCGTGTATAGCGCCCCGAATTCGGCCTTTCAAATACTAGGGCTTCGCCAAAATTTAAAATTGTAGACTTCTATGGCTAAGTGAGAGTGATAAAGCATTATAGTCCGATTGCCTTGTTCGTTGTGCTGAGCACCTCCCTCGAAGGACCCAACAATGGGAAAAAGAGTGCTCAGGTTTATCCCGAACACCCCAGCACTCATGGCATGGGGGCAGAAGCCGACGACTGACCATCTCTCAGATTTGATAAACAACCACGCAGAAGGTAATATTTGAAATTCAAACAAGCGTTGCATAGCGCACATGAACAAGTTTTCATAATACAGGATCACACAAGCAAGTTCATTCAAAAATTACATCCTTCCCACACTCGTCCGCCACAAGACGGGCACCCTTCAGGACACCCTCATAATACATCTGGGGTGGCGATGCTCCTTGCCCTGCGGCGGCCTCTCCTTCACCAGCTTCTCGGTGTCCATCTTGGCCCAGTGCACCTTTGCACGGGCAAAAGCCCGGCGGGCACCTTCGATACAGACGGACCGCTTGATGACTTCCAGCCGTGGGCAGGCATCCACAAGCCGCCTCACCAGGCCGAAGTAGCTGTTGGGAAGGGAGTCGCCAGGCCACATCCGGACTATAAAGCCCTTCATGGCCTGTTCGTCCGCCTTGTGCAGCTCGACCAGTTGCTTCAGCTGGTCGCTCATAGGCATCGGGTGTTCGGTCCCAGTATACTGAGACCAGAACAACTTCTCTGTCGAGCTTCCCTCCTCGGCCTAGTAATACTTCGCGGCATCCGACACGCTGTGGGGCAAATCTACGAATGCTCCTGGAGATCTCCGGACTCGGGTAAGTAACAAGTAATTTACTTTCACATGCTTGCTTTGCATATTGAATGCCTTACCCGCCGCTATCTTCCTCATCGCCTCAATTTCCTGGAGGGCCTTTTGGGCTTCAGCCTTGGCATGCTTTGTGCCCTCGAGGGCCGCGGCAAGCTCGGACTCTCGCGTCTTCGAGTCAAGCTCCAAAGCCTCGTGCTTCTTCACGAGAGCCTGGAGCTCTTGCTGCACCTTGCCCACCCGTGCCTCTTGTTTTTCCCGCTCGGTGCGCTCCTTGGCCGCTTTGTTTTTGGCCTCGGACAGCGCTTGCTTCAGGGTCGCCACTTCGGTCGTGGCCCCTGGCACATTCATGATGATCCTGTCATTTAGCAACCACATTTTCTTTTTTATATAGACAAGGTATTACTTACCTTTGTTCTCCTCGAGCTGCCTCTTGGTAAGGCCGAGCTCTTTCTCGGACCGCTCGAGGTCCTGCTTCAGTGCGGTGACCTCCGCAGTCAGTGCGGCAGAGGTCAGCAGCGAAGCCTGCATACGCATACAGACATACTTATATTAGACTCCTGCAGATATTATTTGATCCTCTATTCGGCTTTTCTTTGTGAACACCAAACAGAGCATCAGGGGCTACTGTCTATGCGGTAATATTTTACTATATTTTAAATACTTACCTCAAAGCCTGTTAGAAGGCTGGCATAGGCTTCAGTCAGTCCGCTCTTGGCGGACTAAACCTTCTTGATCACCGCACTCATAATAGTGTGGTGCTCTTCGTCGATGGAAGCGCCGCGAAGCGCTCCCAGTAGGTCGTCCGGTGCCTCTGGATGGACAGAGGTCACTGGCATGGAAGGCTTGCCCCTTTTGAAAGGGGCCGCCTGCCCGAGTCCAGAACCACTTGAGGTTCCGGCGCGGTGTTCGGCTGAGGGACGAACTTGGAGCCCCCGGGAGCCTTGCTCCCTTTGCCCCTGGAGTTTGGAAGGTCGCCTTGAGGCACCTCCGGGACTGTCTCCCCCCGGCTCAGTGCCCCTTGAGACAATACCTCGGCATTGTCCGTAGGGCAAGGAGAGGAGGCGGTTGGAAGTGTATCACTATTCATGTCCGACGAGTCCAAGGAACCGTCCGACGATGATACGTCGATACGGGCTTGGGGCGGACTGCATAATCATATTCGACGTTAGGAGAAGCAGTGCGACAAAGGTATGCTATGAGTTACTCTGGTATCCGAATACTTACGACTTCGCCAGGGGCTTGGCCCTGAGCAGCCACTCGTCTTCGCCGTCGGCGGTGGTGGTGGAGCAGTCCGGAAGGAGAGTCCTTCCCTTCTTGGACCCTTCGGCCTCCTCGGTTGGGGCGGCCTTCCTTTTCTTGTCTCCCTCGGCTGGAGGGGGAGAATCTTCATCTTCCTTCTCCTCGTTTTCACGGGAGGAGTGTGTCTCGGTGTTATCGGACGATGAGTCCGATACCACCTGGTGCCGGGAACTCTTTCGGGTTCCCTTGGCCTTCTTCTTGTTCTTCTCTGGCACCTCATAAGGAGCCGGAGTCCGCATCTCCGTCAGGAGAGCGTCCGCAGGGTCTTTGGGCAGAGGGGCCGGATAGTTAATCTACTTCGATGTCTCCACCCAGTCCTGTCAAAGGCATGGGAGCTCAGACCCCGCACCTGGTTAAGCTATGGGAAATAAATATCCTACCAGATGTACAGAACTTACCGGATTCGCAGGGCGCTTCGCGCTTAGCCCGCGGTCCTCGGTAAGAGAAGGAGGGACCTCGGCGTCCTTGAACAGTGCCCTCTAGACGTCCTTATGCGTCGTGTCAAAGAGCTCGTGTAGAGTCTGGTGCTGGGCTGGGTCGAACTCCCATAAGTCGAAATCCCGTTGTTGACACGGGAGGATCCGGCGGAACAGCATGACCTGGACTATGTTGACAAGCTTAAGTTTCTTGCTTATCATGTTCCGGATACACTTCTGGAGTCCGTCCAGCTCCACCGATGAACCCCAGGACAGGCCCTTCTCCTTCCAGGAAGTGAGCCGCGTGGGGATTCCGGATCGAAACTCGGGGGCCGCCACCTAGTTGGTGTCGCGCGGCTCGGTGATGTAGAACCACCTCGATTGCCACCCCTTTATGGTCTCCACGAAGGAGCCCTAGAGCCATATAACGTTGGCCATTTTGCCCACCATGGCTCTGCCGCATTCCGCTTGTTGGCTGCCAACCACCTTCGGCTTGATATTGAAGGTCTTCAGCCACAGGCCGAAGTGGGGCCGGATGCGGAGGAAAGCCTCGCACACGACGATGAACACCAAGATGTTGAGGATGAAATTCGGGGCCAGATCATGAAAGTCCAGCCCATAATAGAACATAAGGCCGCAGACGAATGGATGGAGGGGAAACCCAAGTCCGCGGACGAAGTGGGGGAGGAAAACCACCCTTTCGTGAGGTTCCGGGGTAGGGATGACCTGCCTCGCGGCTGGCAGCCAGTGCGCGATATCCGCGGCTAAGTATCCGGCTCCATGTAGCTTTTTGATGTGTCCATCCATGATGGAGGAGGCCATCCACTTGCCTCCCGCTCCGGACATGTTTGGAGAGAGTTGAGGAGGAGGATGTGGACTTGGGTGTTGGAGCTCGAGTGCGCGAGAATGGATGAGCAAGGAGGAAGAAGGCATGGGTAGAAAAAGGTGAAACCTTATCCCTTTATAAGGGCGGACGAAACTATGCGCCCCCCACCAGCCTGGTAAAACTCACTTATCCCCAAGCGCCATAATTGGTGGCGCGGTTGGGTTACCCACGCCCTTTTTGATGGGAATCCCGTAATAAGGGGAACACGATCTCTGCTTTGACAAGACGTGTCAAGAAACCGCCTCGCGTTATGTGCGGGGCTGGTTAAAGAAAAACGGTTCAAATAATTACCGGGCCGTGGCGTGATGTCATGCTGCCAAAACGTGTCAGCAGATTAGATTTGTGGTAATATTATTCTCTCTACGGTGGTATGTGGAACTTATTTTGCAGGGTCGGACACTATCCTTGTATTCAAACTCTTCCGTGGTGTATTCGGAGGAGGAACCCGCCTTGCAATGCCGAAGACAACACTGCGTGCCGGACTCATCGTCATTGAAGCCTGGTTAAGGGGCTACTGAGGGAGTCCTGGATTAGGGGGTATCCGGACAGCCGGATTATATCCTTTGGCCGGACTATTGGACTATGAAGATACAAGATTGAAGACTTCGTCCCATGTCCGGATGGGATTCTACTTGGCGTGGAAGGCAAGCTAGGCAATACGGATATGTATATCTCCTCCTTTGTAACTGACCTTGTGTAACCCTAGCCCCCTCCGGTGTCTATATAAACCGGAGGGTTTTAGTCCGTAGGACAACATACAATCATACAATAGGCTAGCTTCTAGGGTTTAGCCTCTCTGATCTCATGGTAGATCTACTCTTGTACTACTCATATTATCAAGAATAATCAAGCAGGACGTAGGGTTTTACCTCCATCAAGAGGGCCCGAACCTGGGTAAAACATCGTGTCCCCTGCCTCCTGTTACCATCTGCCTTAGACGCACATTTCAGGACCCCCTACCCGAGATCCGCCGGTTTTGACACCGACTATTATATTCGGACACCGGAAGGGTTCTGGGGGTTACCGGATAAATACTGGAGTACCGGGGGTTACCGGAATCCCTCCGGGGGCTTAATGGGCCTACATGAGCCTTAGTGGAAATAGAGGGCAGCAAGGGGAGTGTGGGGCACGCCCCCAAGGCCCAAACCGAATTGGTTTAGGGTAAGGGGCCGTCCCCCTCTTTCCTTCTCCTCATCTCCCTTTCCTTCCCCCTCTCCTACTCCTACTAGGAAAGGAGGAGTCCTACTCCCGGTGGGAGTAGGACTCCCCCCTTGGCGCGACCTCCTTGGCCGGCCGCCTCTCCCCCCTTGCTCCTTTATATACGGGGGCATGGGGCACCTCTAGACACACAAGTTGATCATTGATCTCTCCCAACCGTGCGCGGTGCCCCCCTCCACCATAATCCACCTCGGTCATATCGTAGCAGTGCTTAGGCGAAGCCCTGCGATGGTAGCTTCATCAACATCGTCACCACGCCATCGTGATGATGAAACTCTCCATCAAGCTCTACTGGACCGTGAGTTTGCGGGACGTCACCGAGCTGAACCTGTGCTGAACACCGAGGTGCCGTACGTTCGGTACTGAGGATCGGTCGATCATGAAGATGTACGACTACATCAACAGCGTTGTCATAACGCTTCCTCTTAACGGTCTACGTGGGTACGTGGATGGCACTCTCCCCTCTCATTGCTATGCATCACCATGATCTTGCGTGTGCGTAGGAATTTTTTTGAAATTACTATGTTCCCCTACACAAAGAGCTCGTCGTAAATGGTTAGGTCAATGCAAGCTTTGAAACTGATCCGGACGATTCTAAATCACAAACCGGATACGTATTTATATTGAACGGTGGAGTTGTTCGTTGGAGCAGTTCTAAACAAAGCGTCGTGGCAGGATCTATGTGTGAAGCGGAGTACATAGCTGCTTCGGAATCAGCAAATGAAGGAGTCTGGATGAAGGAGTTCATATCCGATCTAGGTGTCATACCTAGTGCATCGGGTCCAATGAAAATCTTTTGTGACAATACTGGTGCAATTGCCTTAGCAAAGGAATCCAGATTTCACAAAAGAACCAAGCACATCAAGAGACGTTTCAATTCCATCCGGGATCAAGTACAGGTGGGAGACATAGAGATTTTCAAGATACATACGGATCTGAATGTTGCAGACCCATGGACTAAGCCTCTTCCACGAGCAAAACATGATCAGCACCAAGACTCCATGGTTGTTAGAATCATTACTGTGTAATCTAGATTATTGACTCTAGTGCAAGTGGGAGACTGAAGGAAATATGCCCTAGAGGCAATAATAAAGTTATTATTTATTTCCTCATATCATGATAAATGTTTATTATTCATGCTAGAATTGTATTAACAGGGAACATAATACATGTCTGAATACATAGACAAACATAGTGTCACTAGTATGCCTCTACTTGACTAGCTCGTTGATCAAAGATGGTTGAGTTTCCTAGCCATATACATGAGTGGTCATTTGATCAACGGGATCACATCATTAGGAGAATGATGTGATTCACATGACCCATTCCGTTAGCTTATCACTTGATCGTTTAGTTTACAGCTATTGCTTTCTTCATGACTTATACATGTTCCTATGACTACGGTATTATGCAACTCCCGATTACCGGAAGAACACTTTGTGTGCTACCAA
This sequence comes from Triticum dicoccoides, assembly GCF_002162155.2. Lineage (NCBI taxonomy): Eukaryota > Viridiplantae > Streptophyta > Magnoliopsida > Poales > Poaceae > Triticum > Triticum dicoccoides. The sequence goes on along the minus strand of NC_041382.1, from coordinate 212,877,662 downwards.
ACGTCACAACATAACTGGGTGATTATAAAGGTGCTCTATAGGTGTCTCCGATGGTGTTCATTGAGTTGGCATAGATTGAGAATAGGATTTGTCACTCCGATTGTCGGAGAGGTATCTCTGGGCCCTCTTGGTTATGCACATCACTATAAGCCTTGCAAGTAATGTGACTAATGAGTTAGTTATGGGATGATGCATTATGGAACGAGTAAAGAGACTTGCCGGTAATGAGATTGAACTAGGTATTGAGATACCGACGATCGAATCTCGGGCAAGTAACATACCGATGACAAAGGGAACAACATATGTTGTTATGCGGTTTGACCGATAAATATCTTCGTAGAATATTTAGGAACCAATATGAGCATCCAGGTTCCGCTATTTTTTATTGACCGGAGACGTGTCTCGGTCATGTATACATAGTTCTCGAACCCGTAGGGTCTGCACGCTTAAAGTTCTGTGACGATCGGTATTATGAGTTTTTGTGTTTTGATGTACTGGAGGTAGTTCGGAGTCCCGTATATGATCACAGACATGACGAGGAGTCTCGAAATGGCCGAGACGTAAAGATTGATATATTGGATGACTATGTTCGGACAACGGAAGTGTTTCGGGAGGTTTCAAACATATACCGGAGTACCGGGGGGTTACCGGAACCCCCCGTGGAGTATATTGGGCCTAATGGGCCTTAGTGGGAGAAGAGGAGGGGCGGCCAGGGCAGCCGCGTGCCCCCTCCCCCTCTAGTCCGAATTGGACATGGAGGGGGGCGCCGCCCCCCTTTCCTTCTCTTTTTCTCTCCTACTCCTACTCCTACTTGGAAGGGGGGAGTCCTACTCCCGGTGGGAGTAGGACTCCTCATGGGGCGCGCCATAGGAGGCCGGCCCCTCCCCCTCCTCCACTCCTTTATATACGGGGAGAGGGCACCCCTTGGAGACACAACAATTGATCATTGATCTTTTAGCCGTGTGCGGTGCCCCCCTCCACCATAATCCACCTCGGTCATATCGTAGCGGTGCTTAGGTGAAGCCCTGCGTCGGTAGCTTCATCAACACCGTCACCACGCCGTCGTGCTGACGAAGCTCTTCCCGGAAGCTCTACTGGATCGTGAGTTCGCGGGACATCATCGAGCTGAAGGTGTGCTGAACGCGGAGGTGCCGTACGTTCGGTACTGAGGATCGATCGATCGTGAAGACGTACGACTACATCAACCGCATTGTCATAACGCTTCCACTTACGGTCTACGAGGGTACGTAGATGACACTCTCCTTCTCGTTGCTATGCATCACCATGATCTTGTGTGTGCGTAGGAATTTTTTTGAAATTACTACGTTCCCCAATAGAAGGACGTTGGGACGACTGTGGGCCCGGCCAAGAGTGGCGCGACCAGCCTCGTGAGGATCGTTGGCAGGACCATCCTCGTGAGGGCGGCTGGAGGGACCAGCCTCATGAGGATTGTCCTCAGGGCAACCCTAGTCTGCCTCCACCGCCGCTGCCAAGAAGGAATGACAACCATCAACAAGACGAAGGGGCCGGGGGCTTCCAGGAGCCGCGCGCCATCCTGCATCTTGGGTGGCACTCAGGACCAGCCTCCCAATGCATCTTCCAGAAGTTCTCCCGTGAAGTGAATGCAGCCCTCCCCAAGCTCAAGGCTACGCGCCCGCTCACGTGGTCCAAGTACGCCATCACCTTTAGCTCGGTGGACCAGCTAAAATGCGTGGCAACCGCTGGCGTCCTCCCGATGCTCTGTTCACCCGTCATCAGCAATGTCCAAGTCACCAAGACCCTCATCCACGGCGGCGCAGGACTCAGTGTCTTGTCCGTCGAGACATTCGACAGCCTTCAAGTGCCATACGATCAGCTCCAGCCCACCAAGCCTTTCTCAGGAGTGACAGACGGCTCCACCACCCCGATAGGGCAAGTCCGCCTCCCTGTCACCTTCGGTCAGCGCGACAACTACCACACCGAGCTCATCAACTTCGATGTCGCCTACATCCGCCAGCCGTACAATGCCATCCTCGGGTACCCAGCACTGGCCAAATTCATGTCACCCACCATGGCCACAACATCCTCAAGATGCCGGGAAACGGCGGAGTCATCAGAGTCCCTTACGAAGAAAGAGATGCGGTGTGCTCCCTCAAGCGCGCCTTCCAAGCTGCATCAATCGAAGGCCCTGACAGCGCGGGTGCGCAGTACCCTCCTGAGGCCAACCCCAAGAAGAAGAAGTAGATACTCCGCACTGGGCCTCAAGGGAGCGGCACCTCCAACGGCGCCACTTCAAGATCCGCGCTAGTGCCTGGGGCGCCTCCCTCCCTCGCATAGGGAAGCGCGCCCGATGCCGTCCTCGGGCAGGGCTCGTGGGCTCTCTTCTAGAGGGCCTCGGACCTGGCCAGCATCACGAGGGAGGCGCTCGGGCACCACATGGAGGCGTGCTTCGTGGCACGTTTCCCTTGGGAGGACACCGGGCGAGGAAGCGCCCGGTGCTCAGCAGTTCATCACCAAGGCATCTCAGGAGCTTTAGGAAGCAAGAGCAATATGCAATGACCGCAGCCCACCTGGCGTTGCTCCCCACCCAGGCGAGGGTGGTGAGGTGTGCGTCTGCATCGACATCCCAGGGCTCAATAGGGCCACATCTTAGGAGCGCTTCTGGCCTTCGCGTGCTGGCCAGTGTGAGGGCCCGCCTCACAGCTACGTTCACATGTCATTCGGCCTGCCGAGCGTGGCTGCCGCCTTCCAGCGCAATCTGCGGAGCATCCTGGCAGGTCAGGAGGCCAGGCACCACGCGGGCCTGGCGGAGATGGAGACGGTCCTCCGGAGGCCACTCGAGCCTCTAGATCCTCCCAAGGCTCAGGGCCTCGGCGGGTCGTGAGAAGCGACTTCTTTGCTACGTGTCTTCAGCTACCCCAACACTGCTTCGGCAACCAAACCAGGTGACATTTTCAAGTTTATTCAGCTGGGAGCGCCCCTTGGGCTGCATCATTCCCAGGCCGCCTGGGTCCGTCCATGCGGCATGTATCCGCTTGCATCTTTAGTTCACCCTGCTGGGGGCGCCCCTTGGGCTGCATCATCCCCAGGACGCTCGGGTCCGACCCAGTGGCATGCATCGTTCTTGCATTTACCTAAGCCAGTTGTTTTTCATGCATAATCTATCTATGATTATCACCTGCTTGATTGTCACCTGCCATGGGAGCCACGCGCCGATTGTCTTTCTTCAGGATCCTTCGCATAAGAAGGATAGGCACGGCGTCTGTGCTCGGGCCCGTCCCTGCAGCGTTGATAAATCCAAGGGCTGAGCTCTGTCTGGCGGGTCGGCCCCATTCACATCACCTCCTGGGGTCGTTGTGCTTGGCCTTCTCGTGCGATAGCCTCAGGGAAACCACTCGGTGCAGGTTGTCTAACCATCTCGCAGGAAAGCCACAGCCATCAAGAACCAAGACCAGGCGCAACCCGCCTTGAGGTAGGGCCTCGTGAGTCCCGCGCTGGCTCATGAGTGCCCAGATACACCTCGTCTAGCCCTGCCATGCAAGCCACATGTCAGGGTGGGGATGTACACACCCCGAGGGCTCCCCGCAGTAGGGAGTTGATGACCCACAAGTGTAGGGGATCTATCGTAGCCTTTTCGATAAGTAAGAGTGTCGAACCCAACGAGGAGCAGAAGGAAATGATAAGCAGTTTTCAGTAAGGTATTCTCTGCAAGCACTGAAATTATCGGTAACAGATAGTTTTGTGATAAGGTAATTTGTAACGAGTAGCAAGTAATAAAAGTAAATAAGGTGCAGTAAGATGGCCCAATCCTTTTTTTATCAAAGGACAAGCCTGGATAAACTCTTATATGAAGGAAAGCGCTCTGATACGTCTCCAACGTATCTATAATTTTTGATTGCTCCATGCTATATTATCTACTGTTTTGGACATTATTGAGCTTTATTATCCACTTTTATATTATTTTTGGGACTAACCTATTAACCAGAGGCCCAGCCTAGAATTGCTGTTTTTTGCCTGTTTTAGGGTTTCGAAGAAAAGGAATATCAAACGGAGTCCAAACGGAATGAAACCTTCGGGAACGTGATTTTCTCAACGAACAAGACCTGGGAGACTTGGACCCTACGTCAAGAAAGAAAAGAGGAGGCCACGAGGTAGGGGGGCGCGCCTGCCTACCCCAGGCGCGCCCTCCACCCTCGTGGGCCCCCTGTTGCTCCACCGACGTACTCCTTCCTCCTATATATACCTACGTACCCCAAAACGATCAGATACGGAGCCAATACCCTAATTCCACCTCCGTAACTTTCTATATCCACGAGATCCCATCTTGGGGCCTATTCCGGAGCTCCGCCGAAGGGGGCATCGACCACGGAGGGCTTCTACATCAACACCATAGCCTCTCCGATGAAGTGTGAGTAGTTTACCTCAGACCTACGGGTCCATAGTTAGTAGCTTGATGGCTTCTTCTCTCTTTTTGGATCTCAATACAATGTTCTCCCCCTCTCTTGTGGGGAACCATTCGATGTAATCTTCTTTTTGCGGTGTGTTTGTTGAGACCGATGAATTGTGGGTTTATGATCAAGTCTATCTATGAATAATATTTGAATCTTCTCTAAAATCTTTTATGTATGATTGGTTATCTTTGCAAGTCTCTTCGAATTATCAGTTTGGTTTGGCCTACTAGATTGATCTTTCTTGCAATGGGAGAAGTGCTTAGCTTTGGGTTCAATCTTGCGATGTCCTTTCCCAGTGACAGTAGGGGCAGCAAGGCACGTATTGTATTGTTGCCATCGAGGATAACAAGATGGGGTTTTCTTCATATTGCATGAGTCTATCCCTCTACATCATGTCATCTTGCTTAAGGCGTTACTCTTTTTTTAACTTAATACTCTAGATGCATGCTTGATAGCGGTCGATGAGTGGAGTAATAGTAGTAGATGCAAGCAGGAGTCAGTCTACTTGTCTCTGACGTGATGCCTATATACATGATCATACCTAGATATTCTCATAACTATGCTCAATTCTGTCAATTGCTCAACAGTAATTTGTTCACCCACCGTATAATACTTATGCTCTCGAGAGAAGCCACTAGTTAAACCTATGGCCCCCGGGTCTATCTTTATCATATTGATCTCCTACTACTTATTTATTTCCTTTGCTATTTACTTTGCCTTTATTTTACTTTGCATCTTTATCATAAAAATACCAAAAAAATTATCTTATCATATCTATCAGATCTCACTCTCGTAAGTGGCCTTATAGGGATTGACAACCCCTATTTGCGTTGGTTGTGAGGATTTATTTGTTTTGTGCAGGTACGAGGGACTCGCGCGTAGCCTCCTACTAGATTGATACCTTGGTTCTCAAAAACTGAGGGAAATACTTACGCTACTTTGTTGCATCATCCCTTCCTCTTCGGGGAAAACCAACGCAGTGCTCAAGAGGTAGCACGCTCCCGAGGACACATGGGAATATCGTCAAGCTAGTTATCATCACGTTCATATGATTCGTGTTCGGTACTTTGATAATTTGTTATGTGCGTGGACCGGTGCTTGGGTACTGTCGTGGAATTGTCACGGCAGATGTCCTTTTGCAAGGACTTAGTCGTGGAGCCATCGCAACTAGGAAGCTTAAAGAGGTTAATCGGGACAAGGACACGCGAGGTTTATACTAGTTCAGCCCCTTACGATGAAGGAAGGCCTACGTCTAGTTGGGTTGGAATTGCTTGATGTTTCGATGACCAGGGAGCGAGATACGCTATGCCTGGCTCTCGATCAGTTGTTTCTCGCCCTAAGCCGCTGGCGGGTCGTCCCCTTATATACACGGGTTGACGCCCTGCGGCCTACAGAGTCCCAGCCGGCTCATACACAGTGTCCGGCTTGGCGACTAGTTGCTTCTACCTTACAGTACAAGTTATACCATCACGGCAGTTTATGTTTACGGGCCTCAGAGTCGCCTGTGGGCCTTTAAGCCTTTTAGTGAACCGCCATCTCCATGCCTTGGTCTTGGGCTTCTGATGAACCTCTATTTGCGTAACCCTGCCCCTCCTGGATGGCTTACACAAATAGTCATATCCCCAACATTAGGCCCCAGATTGATTTGAACCGGTTCATGTCAATCTTTGAAAACCTTATGAACTGGCCTTTAGTCTTCTGTCTTGCGTGAAAATTGTAACCCGCCGTGACGTCATCCTCTGGCTCCGAGTTAAATTACCATGACGTCATCTTCAATAAAAACTTATATTTTAATTTATCATATCTTCAACGGATCTTTGCCTTTACTGACCCTCCCGAAAATCGAGGCGTCAGGGCCGCTGGATAATGATGTCTTGGTCTCCTCGTTTCTCGCGCCGTCTCAGTCGGTCCTCCTTATAAATAGGCGCGACCTAGGTCTTTTTCATTTCCTCCAGTCGTCTTCTTCCTCGCACTCCCTCTTCTGCTGCTCGAGCTCCGCCGCCGCCACCGTCGGAAACCTCGTCTTCACCGACTCAGGCCGCTGCATCACCCTGTTTTTTGACCAGAGAACAACGGCAACCCTCCGCAGTTCTTCCACATCGGTGAGTTCTCTTTCCCCCCTTTCTCAGATCTGCATTACTATTGTCTTGAGTTTGTCGACGTTCATCGTCGCCCGATGCAACCTCCATTAGTTCTTACCTCTAATACCTTGTTCAGATCATAAAAACCACATAGAACTGCTGCGGAGGATGTCATGTGCTTATTCTGTATGAAAACAGATCTCATTTCCTTGTTTTGGAAGCCCTCCTTGAGTATATGAACTTCCATGTACTGTTTTAGGTCTAGAAATTTTTCCTTTCCAGAGCATCGTTTGATCCAAAATAATAATTGCAATTTGTGAAACCTGTTTGCTCCACACTTGGCCAAAAACTGTGTTTGTTGATTCTGTTTCAGCCATAGTAGTCCGTGTAACCGGTTTAAGATAATACCGGCTGTCAGCACCGCTTGCCTCTGGCGACTTAAGAAAGCCTTAATCATCTTTAATACCTACAGATGTTAAACATTATCACATAGTTACCTGTATGTCATTAGGCCCCTTCTTAAGCCTCCATCTTAAATAACCCAATAATGTTTATTCTCCGGGTTATAATAAACCGGAAAATTTCCTTTATCTTGTTGTAGGCTTCAATTTACCCAATGGCACCTAAAGCTGTTAAACCTCCCCTTACCTACAACTGGGTCCCATCCATTGTTACAGAGAGCAAACTATCTGAGTTTGTAAAGTCTAGCCATCTGCCCAAGAAGGATGTCATGTCTTACCGTGCTCCTGACCCGTCTGAAGAGAAACCTCAACCCAAGGAAGGGGAGGTGATCATTTTTACCGATCACATGAGCCGGGGATTTGCTCCTCCCGATTCAAAATTCTTTAGAGACGTTTTGCACTTCTTTGACTTAAGACCTCAAGACATCGGGCCCAATTCCGTGTCAAATATCTGCAACTTCCAAGTTTTCTGTGAGGTCTACCTTGGAGAAGAACCCAGCGTACTTTTGTTCAGGGAATTGTTCTATTTGAACCGGCAGAATGAGCGGGCCAATGGGCCCAGTCTGGAGCTTGGTGGCATATCAATTCAAAGGCAGAGAGACTGCCTGTTCCCTTATGGTGAATTGCTGAGTCATCCAAAGGACTGGAACTAGACATGGTTCTACTGCCAAGATACTTCTCCGGCTGATGAAAACCCGCTGCCCGGCTTCCGTGCATTGCGCCTTGAACCTACTCACCCGCTGCCGGATAACTTGACTGCTATTGAACGTCTGCCACTCACCCCCAAGATCAAGAAGATTAAAGCTCTTTTAGGGAACGGCTTAGATGGCATTGACCTGGTCCAAGTCTGGGTTGCTTGGAGAATAATTCTGTTAAGCCGCCGCCCCGACTTAATGTGTAATTATTCATGCGAGAAAGATGACCCTCAGCGTCATAGTCCTGATGACTTACCAGATGACATAGTGGAAGCTACAACTCAGTCTTTGTTGAAAGAGGGCACAGTGAATAGTAACGCTTTCGGCTTACTTCCTTTTTGCAAGAAGAACCCGGCCCCTGCAGTAAGTTTCCAGTCGTCGGGTTATTTTTTTATCATGTTATACTATATTCTTACGCATAACCCTTCATAACCTTTTATAGGCAAATGATAACTTCTGAAAAATCCAATATGACCATGAGGCGGCCAAGCAAGCCAGGGCGGCCAAGAGAGCCGAAAGGAAAACTGCCAAGCCCACCACTTGAAGGAAAAGGAAGCCAAGCGCTTCTGAGCTGTTTCAGCTTAATGATTCTGATGATAACGAGGAAGAGGTAACTTTTTAATTTCCCTTTCTCCTTTATCACTACCTTACTGATATTAACCTTCTTTCAGGAAGACACGGGCAACAGCCAACCCGTCTAATCTCCTCCGACTCCGAGCTTCGGCCGTGTCAGAAAATTCAAAGAGTAAACCGGAAAGTAAGATTTTCACACCCTTTGGCTTACCAAGATCCTGACTTTCTTTTGAAGCAACATCAATTTGAAAACCGGAGGCAGACCCGGACCAGCAAGGATGCAGAGCTATCTTCCGGCCTGCCTGACACAACCCGGAAGCGTCGGACTGAGGTTATCTCCAACTTATACCCCTTTTTACCTTTGGCGGGTCTAATCCGTCAACCTCTCAATTCATCTAACTCCAATTACCAGGATACCTCTCCTTCATTCGGCGAGTCCATGCAATCAAACATGCCGGCTTTTAAGACTGCCCCTGGGTAATATCAAATTATTCACCTTATGTTTTTCTTTCTTCATGTTTCTTTACTCATTTCTCTGCTTTGCCCACAACGTGCAAGTTAAGCCCAGGAAGAAAACCAAGAAGGATAAACCGGCCCAAACCCCTATGGTGACTGAACCGGAACAGGGTATAGCTGCTCCCGACTCTTCCACACATCAACCGCCGCCTGAGCCGGCTCAAGACATTGCAGCACCAACTTCTGACCCGCCTGCTGAAGATATTCTTGATGGTTCTGTTAACCCGGAGGCACCTAGCCCAGTCAAAACGGCTGACCCAGAAGTGGAATTTATCAAGGCTCAATTCGTTGAGCCAGCCAGGCCCACCGTCCTTGCGAAATGCTTGGCTAAAGAGGAGTTGCTAGCATGCCGTAAGGCCAAGATGGATATCACCGACTATACTCATTTGAGTATTGGAGAGATCGTCTCGGGCTATATCAACCAGGTGCAAAGCAGCCGTGACCTGGAAATTGACATGGTGAAGCAAATACAGCAAAAATCTGAGGTATGACTTATGCTTCCTTACTTTCAATCATACTTACTGTACGAGCCCCCAAGTCTATTGGTTATGAATCAATATGTTGTAGACTTAGAAAAATTATTAGGGCTGCTTGCCCGTCTTAAAGAAAAAATATTTAAACCGGATGTAACACAATACCTTTAACTTGCGATACACATTAGCCCCCAAGTGCCAAGTATCTTTGCTTGCAAAGTATTTGGGACTTAATATCCAGGACCGGCTTAATAATTTAGAAAGCTTCGGTATACATTAGCCCCCAAGTGTCAAGTATCTTTGCTTGCAAAGTGCTTGGGACTTAATATTATTTACCGTAATCTTGACGACTATCTGGTGCAATGCAGGCCACCATAAGTCAATTTGAATAGGAGATTGCTGACCTGAAGAACCGCCTGGCAGCCCAGGAGATTGAAATTCAAAAGGCCAACTCCAAATTTGAATTCAGCGTCTCTGAACAAGAGAAGCTGAAGAAAAATTTTGAGTCGGAGAAGAAAATTTGGACTGACGAAAAGGCCGGACTGGTGACCTGGGCCGAGACAGTAGAGGCGTCACTGGCAAACGCAACAGCCGAACTGACCAGCTTACAACGCCAGATATCTCGGATGGTCTCAGCGATCTTTGGTAAGTTATCTTAAGCAAGCATTAAATATTGTAAATATTCCTTCAATTGTTACCTGAGGTTTACCTTATACTTACCAATACATGCCCCAGGAGCACAAACCTCAAGCAGAATATGCTGATCAAATTGAAGGCGGTGTATACTCTAGTAGAGCAACTGTACATCGGGTCACAACGTGCCTTGGCCGTTGTAGCCTTATCAAATGATGTGCCCTACCTCTTGCAAGATGTGTTACAACGGCTTGCTATACTTCCTCAGCGGATTCAAGAGTTGAGACGGGCCCAAGCAAGAGCCGGAGCAATCGCCGCTTTGAGTCGGGCCAAAGACTGGTTACCAGAGCTAGACCCGACCAACATTGCTCTTGGGTATCCAAGTTTAAAGGAGGATGGCACTCCATTTGATGAAAAGGATTTCACCACCTGCGTGAGGGATATACGCCCTGTGGCCACTCAAATTGGAAACGACACTGACCTCACCAAGTGTCAGCCGGGTTATGACAAGGAGAATCGGAGAATCCCCACACTGCATTATGACGATGTCAGCTTGATCCCTCCAATCCGTAAGCACACCTTTGCCCCTGAAGTCGACCCAACCAGTTTAATAGATGATGAAGCTGAGTTTGAGGCCTTGAGTGGCATTGATTGGGCCTCATCATCCTTCCAGGACAAAGTAGCCGGCGGAGAGGCGGAGAAGGATAACCCGGAGGCTTCAAGTCAACCCCAAGAGTAGATTACCAGGCGCCACCTGCTTATGTCGTTGTAGAAAAACAATGCTGCATCATTCAGACTCGGGGAGTCTTGTAACAGAGTAGAAAATACTCTAAATTTTTCTATGCCTTTGCGCATGCTTATGGCCGTTAATACTTGCATAAGCTGCCGTCACTATGCACTTTGTAGTTTATATGAATCTGTTATGTCCTTTGCAGAAATGTCTTGCATTGCCCTGTGATGCTTACGGCTGCCTTTCCGGCTTATATAAGCCAACCCCTGAGGGTAAGTTTAACTCCTGAAAATTGGCACATAAAAGTTCACCTGGTACTTAACAACCTGATGTAACCAATATTAATCCTGAAGGATTGCAATGTATTCCATTGTATTTTCAAGAGGGTCGCAAGATATCCAATGTTGATACTTGTAAAATATGTTGAACAAAATTCAAGGGTTTCTGATTCGAATACGATCAGTGAACCGTTCCAAAGGGGTTGAGCTAAGATTCGGTTATGATCTGTTAGCCCCCAGTGGCATTGGCGATGCCGATCAAGTGGGTATCGACAGCTATGTTCTCTTTGGTTCGAATACGACCTATGTTTGAACAGGAAGCCCCCAAGTGACCATAAGAGTTGTTTAATGACGCTGATTCGAATACGATCCACGTTAGACCCAAAGGGGTTAAGCTATGATTCAAATATGATCAAGAAGCCCCCAAGTGGGTTTGGCAGTATGCCGATCAAGTGGGTATCGACAGCTATGTTCTCTTTGGTTCGAATACGACCTATGCTTGAACAGGAAGCCCCCAAGTGATCACGGCTAGATTTAGATATGATCATAAGCCGGACCAAAGGAAAGTCGGATTCAGGTATGATCCGCTTCTCCTTGGTTATCTCCACCACCTGAAAAAGAAAACACATAAACCTTTTTTGGGAGTGGAAAAAAGGACAGAGGTCCTGCTTTATTGCTTTATGTAATGTACATAGTATAAGTATATACACATTAGAGCCGATGGCTCAAGTATAATAAGGCCGAAGATGAGCAATATTCCACGGCCGACGGGTCTCCTCCTCCGACTTACGTGAGTCTTTGTGCTCCCGAACGTCGATAAGGTAGTATGATCCGTTGTTCAGATTCTTGCTGGCCACAAAGGGTCCTTCCCAAGGAGGGGATAGCTTGTGCATGTCAGATTGATCCTGAATGAGTCGGAGCACTAAGTCGCCTTCCTGAAAGGTTCTGGACCTAACCCGGCGGCTGTGGTAGCGGCGCAGGTCTTGCTGGTAAATTGCTGAGCGGGCTATTTCCAAGTCTCGCTCTTCATCCAACAGGTCAAGTGCATCTTGCAGAGCTTTTTCATTGTCTTCCTCAACATAAGCCGCCACACGGGGTGAGTCATGACGGATGTCACTTGGCAGGACTGCCTCTGCTCCATACACCATAAAGAAAGGCGTGTAACCCGTAGATCTGTTAGGTGTAGTATTGATGCTCCAAAGTACAGAAGGCAACTCCTCCACCCAACAACCTGGCGTCCGCTGCAAGGGGACCAAGAGCCGGGGCTTGATACCCCTCAAGATTTCTTGATTAGCTCGTTCTGCTTGACCATTGGATTGAGGGTGAGCCACAGCTGAAACGTCAAGCCGAATATGATCTTGTTGAAAGAACTCTTCCATCGCTCCTTTGGAGAGGTTAGTGCCATTATCAGTTATAATGCTGTGTGGAAAACCAAAGCAAAAAATCACCTTCTTCATAAACTGGACCGCTGTGGCTGCATCACACTTACTGACTGGCTCCGCCTCCACCCACTTTGTGAACTTGTCAACCACCACCAAGAGGTGCATTTTTTATCCTTAGACCTTTTGAAAGGCCCGACCATATCAAGCCCCCAGACTGCAAACGGCCAAGTAATTGGAATCATCCTCAATTCTTGAGCCGGCACATGGGCTCGTCGTGAGAATTTCTGACATCCGTCACATTTACTGACCAGGTCTTCTGCATCAGCATGAGCCGTCGGCCAATAAAATCCATGACGGAAAGCTTTGGCCACAAGAGATTTTGAGCCGATGTGATGACCACAATTGCCTTCATGAATCTCATGAAGGATCTCCTGACCCTCTGTAGGTGACACGCAACATTGAAATGCTCCAGTGACGCTGCAGTGATGTAACTCGCCATTGACAATTGTCATGGACTTGGACCGCTGGACGATTTGTCTTGCCAAGGTCTCATCTTCAGGCAACTCTCCCTGGGTCATGTAAGCCAAATAAGGCACTGTCCAATCCGGGATAACATGGAGAGCCACCACCAACTGTGCCTCCGGGTCTGGTATTGCCAGATCTTCCTCTGTAGGTAACTTAACAGAAGGATTTTGCAAAACATCAAGAAAGGTGTTAGGCGGCACCGACTTACGCTGAGACCCCAGCCGGCTTAAGGCATCAGCCGCCTCATTCTTCCTTCGATCAATGTGTTCCACCACATAACCCTTGAAATGTCCAGCCACATCATCGACTTCACGACGGTAAGCCGCCATAAGGGGATCTTTAGAGTCCCACTTGCCTAACACCTGTTAAGCCACAAGGTCTGAGTCTCCCAAGCATCTTACCCGGCTCAAGTTCATCTCTTTGGCCATCCGGAGACCATGGAGTAGGGCCTCGTACTCAGCTGCATTGTTAGTACAAGGAAACATAAGCTGGAGCACATAACAAAATTTGTCACCTCGTGGGGAAGTTAACACGACTCCAGCCCCCGAGCCTTCCAAGTATCTGGACCCATCAAAGTGAATAGTCCAATAAGTGTTATCGGGCTTCTCCTCAGGTGCCTGTAGCTCTGTCCAGTCGTTGATGAAATCCACCAAAGCTTGAGACTTAATGGCAATGCGTGGTACGTACTTCAGACCATGAGGCCCGAGCTCGATGGCCCACTTGGCGACTCGTCCTGTAGCCTCTCTGTTCTGAATAATGTCTCCCAAGGGGGCAGAACTTACCACAGTGATAGGGTGACCTTGGAAGTATTGCTTTAGCTTCCAGCTTGCCATGAACACCCCGTAAACAAGTTTCTCCCCATGAGGATATCTTTGTTTTGACTCGACGAGTACCTCACTGACATAATAAACCAGTCGTTGGACCGGATGTTCCTTACCAGCCTCCTTGCGCTCTACCACAATTGCCACACTGACGGCTCGTGAATTAGCAGCCACATATAACAGCAAAGGCTCTTTGTCAATGGGAGCTGCAAGAACTGGCGGCTCAGAAGCAGCATTAGCAGCATTACTCCAGACAAAGGTGTCTGCCTTCTTCATCAGTTGGTACAGCGGTAGGGCCTTCTCACCTAACTGGCTTATGAACCGGCTTAAAGCGGCAACACGACCTGCCAGTCGCTGAACATCATTGATACATGCCGGTTTAGCCAAAGAAGTGATTGCCTTAATCTTCTCCGGATTAGCCTCGATGCCCTTGTTTGAGACCAAGAATCCCAAAAGCTTGCCTGCAGGCACACCAAATACACACTTCTCCGGGTTAAGCATCATTTTGTAAACCCGGGGATTGTCAAAGGTTTCTCTGAGATCAGATATCAAGGTTTCTGCCTCTTTGGATTTCACCACTATGTCATCCACATAAGCATGAACATTGCGCCCAATCTGATTGTGGAGACAATTCTGTACACACCGTTGATAAGTCGCCTGGGCACTCTTGAGCCCAAAAGGCATAGACACATAGCAGAAGGCTCCAAACGGAGTGATGAAAGCCATCTTCTCCTGGTCCTTAACTGCCATCTTGATCTAATGATAACCAGAGTAAGCATCCAAAAAGCTCAAACGCGCACAACCCGCCGTAGCATCAATGATTTGATCAATACAGGGGGGAGCGAAAGGATCAGCCGGACAAGCCTTATTTAAGTCCGTGTAATCCACACACATCCGCCAGGTGCCGTTTTTCTTGAGCACGGGCACCAGGTTAGCCAACCACTCCGGGTGAAACACTTCGACAATGAACCCAGCCGCCAAGAGCCGGGCGACCTCTTCTCCTATAGCTTTTCGTCGTTCCTCATTGAATCGCCGCAGAAACTGCCTGACCGGCTTATACTTCGGATCAATATTAAGAGTGTGCTCAGTGAGTCCTCTCGGTACACCCGGCATGCCAGAAGGCTTCCATGCAAAGATGTCCCCGTTCTCACGAATGAACTCGATGAGCGTGCTTTCCTATTTAGGATCCAAGTTGGCACTGATGCTGAATTGCTTAGACGAATCGCCCGGAGTAAAATCAACAAGCTTAGTCTCTGCAGCCGATTTAACCTTCATGGCCGGGTCATGCTCCGTAGTCGGCTTCTTGAGGGAGGTCATATCCGCCGGGTCAACGTTATCTTGATAAAATTTGAGCTCCTCTCCTGCACAGACAGACTCGGCATAAGCCGCATCGCCTTGTTCGCATTCCAGGGCCACCTTTCGGCTTCCATGCACAGTGATGGTACCCTTGTAACCCGGCATCTTGAGCTGTAAATAAACATAACACGGTCGCGCACTTGGCATAAGCCGGCCGCCCGAACAAAGCATGATGTGGACTCTTGATTTTTACCACTTCAAAAGTTAACTTTTCTGCCCTAGAAGCATGCTTGTCTCCAAAGGCAACCTCTAGCTCAATCTTACCCACAGGATACGCCGACTTACCAGGCACCACTCCATGGAAGACGGTGTTGGAAGTCTTTAAATCCTTGTCAGCTAAGCCCATGAGCCGAAAGGTCTCGTAATAGAGGATGTTGATGCTGCTCCCTCCATCCATGAGCACCTTAGTAAATTTATAACCACCAACCTGCGGTGCCACCACCAGGGCCAGTTGACCCGGATTATCAACCCGGGGAGGGTGATCCTCCCTACTCCAGACAATAGGCTGTTCCGACCACCTCAAGTAACGAGGGACTGCCGGCTCAACAGAATTCACAGCCCTCTTATGAATTTTCAAATCAAGTTTACACAAACTTGTGGTGAACACGTGATACTGCCCACTGTTTAGCTGTTTTGGATGACTCTGATAACCCGACTACTGCTGCTGCTGACCTCCTTGACGGGACTGCTGTTGATTATAACCACCCTGGCTTCCCTGAAAACCGGATCCTGAACCGCCGCCCGGGCCATGAAAGCCACCAGCTCCTGAGCCGCCGCCTGGGCCTTGATTGCCATCAAACATATTAGAATTCTTGAAAGCCTTCATGATTGTGCAATCCTTCCATAAATGAGTCGCTAGTCATTCTCGGGTGCCGTGTTTCGGGCAGGGCTCATTGAGTAGTTGCTCAAGAGACGGACCTGACCCACCAAACCGAGGGGTGGCTTTCCTTTGCGCTTTTGATTGTTACCCTGTGCATTGGCCACAAATTCCGGGTTACCATCCGCCTTACGCTTATTGCCTCCTTGACTCGCCGGGTTATGCTGCTGACCCTTTCCATTACCGTTCTTCTTTCCCTTCCCTATCTTTTCCTCATCAGACGTGGGATCCTTGGTACTATCGGAATCGGCATACTTGACTAAAGCCGCCATCAGCGTCCCCATATCGTTGCAATCACGCTTAAGGCGCCCCAGTTTCTGTCTCAGAGGCTCAAAGCGGCAATTCTTCTTCAGCATGAGAACTGCTGAGCCGGCATCCATCTTGTTAGACGAATGTATTATGTCTTTGACCCGGCGCACCTAATGAGTCGTAGATTCACCTTCCTCCTGCTTACAATTTGTTAGGTCCACAATCGACATAGACTGCTTGCAAGTATCCTTGAAGTTCTGGATAAAACGGGCCTTTAGTTCCGCCCAAGACCTAATGGAATTGGGTGGCAAACCCTTTAACCAAGAACGGGCCATTCCGTCCAACATCATGGTGAAGTATTTAGCCATCGCTTCATCACTAACCTCCAGCAGCTCCATGGCCATCTCGTAACTTTCAATCCACGCCCCGGGCTGTAGATCGGCCGTATAATTCGGCACCTTTCGAGGTCCCTTGAAATCCTTGGGCAGACGTACATTACGTAGAGCCGGTACCAGACAAGGAACTCCTCCGGTTCTAGTAGCAACACCTGCCTCAACGGAAGTCGTCGGGTAAGCCGGTGAGTCCTGTTGGGCTGCTAGCTGAGCCGCTAGCTGAGCCGCTCGCTCGTCCTCCTGGCGTATCCGATCCTGAACCGGGTTACACCCGCCGGGCTGGTTCCGACGCTGAGCGCTACTTGACAAGGCCTCTGACTCCATGTGTCTACTGTAACTCGGGCTCCGGTTTTGACGAGGCGGAGCTAACCAGGGCGGAGGAGTTGAGTGAATCCTTTCCCGGCTGTAGGAGTAGGTCTCTTGCTGAGCCAGGGCTGTTTGGACAAGTTCCCCGATCCTCCGGGTTTCCACCGCTGTCGGATCATCACCATCTACTGGGAGAGCCGCCAAACATGCTGATGCTGCGATTAAGTTCTCCATGGGGTTGGAGAAGTGACCCTGCAGTATTGGTACGTAATGGGGCGGTGCCATATTGCCGTGAAGAGGCGCCGTCACCTGAGGCTGGACTAGGCCTCCCGCTCCGGATGTCATAAACTGATTTGCACCTGGCGGGTTACTTGGGCCGGCCCTGGGTGTAGCAAAGAGATTCCGAGGATCATAAATCTGAGGTAAACGGGCTGAGTTTTCTGATGTCTCCTCCTCATTACCTCATTAGATGCGTTCAAGCTCAACGTGAGCTGAATGGCCTCTGCCTGAAGTTGCTGCGCCCGTACGTCCAAAGCCACCCGCTCTGTGGCTAATCTAGTATCTTCAGCTACTAAGGTTTCCTTGGCCCGGGCTATCTCATCGCGAACCTGTGCCACCTCTGCCTCATGCTCAGATTGATTCGCAGGGACGACTATAACAGTTAACAAGGCCGTAAGTTTATCCATGAGATCCGTCAGCACCTGAGCCGGTGAGCGCACAGGGCCTCCTGCCTCGGCTGCTCCTAACCCGGACGTTATCGCCGCTGAGGCCGTAGAATTTTGGCCGGGTTGAGTACCAGCCATGAAGACTCCTGCCCAGTTTGGCGACTCTAAGGGGTCCGGAATAGTGCTGCCATCGGAACAGCCCCCAAGCACACCATCTTGAACTTGATACAGCGAATCTGTTGAGTCGGCGGACGAATCACCGTCAGAGAGGACGGCCGGCTCACCATCACCTTCAGATCCTTCAGGAAGTTCACCTCCGTGGATGCAACCCACAAAGGCACGCTTCACGACGGGTTGAGCTCGGGCGGATTTCGCACGCTGAGCCATCTCGACAAGGTCGGTGCAGCTGTCCGGCTCAGGGCCCGGCTCACCAATCCGGCCGACGAAGACGTGAATTCCGCCAAAGGGGACCCAGTACCCGTACTCAATTGAGCCGGCGTCGGGGCCCCAGCCTTTGTCGTTGATGTAGATCTTGCCGCGACGACTCTTGGTCATCCGGCCAACTGCGTATCCCTTGAGCCCTTCGAAGCTACCCTTCAAGAACTCAAATCCACCGTGCGCTGGCCCCATGGTGGGCGCCAACTGTCCTGGAATTGTCACGGCAGATGTCCTTTTGCAAGGACTTAGTCGTTGAGCCATCGCAACTAGGAAGCTTAAATGGGTTAATCGGGACAAGGACACGCGAGGTTTATACTAGTTCAGCCCCTTACAGTGAAGGAAGGCCTACGTCTAGTTGGGTTGGAATTGCTTGATGTTTCGATGACCAGGGAGCGAGATACGCTATGCCTGGCTCTCGATCAGTTGTTTCTCGCCCTAAGCCGCTGGCGGGTCGTCCCCTTATATACACGGATTGACGCCCTACGGCCTACAAAGTCCCGGCCGGCTCATAAACAGTGTCCGGCTCGGCGACTAGTTACTTCTAGCTTACAGTACAAGTTATACCATCACGGCGGTTTATCTTTACGGGCCTCAGAGTCGCCTGTGCGCCTTTAAGCCTTTTAGTGAACCACCATCTTCATGCCTTGGTCTTGGGCTTCTGATGAACCTCTATTTGCGTAACCCGACCCCTCCTGGATGGCTTACACAAATAGTCATATCCCCAACAGGTACTGTCCTTACTTGGACAAGCATCCCACTTATGATTAACCCCCATTGCAATCATCCGCAACTACAACAGAAGTATTAAGGTAAACCTAACCATAACATGAAACATATGGATCGAAATCAGCCCCTTACGAAGCAACTCATAAACTAGGGTTTAAGCTTCTATCACTCTAGCAACCCATCATCTACTTATTACTTCCCAATGCCTCCCTCTAGGCCCAAACAATGGTGAAGTGTCATGTAGTCGACGTTCATATGACACCACTAGAGGGATGACAACGTACATCTCATCAAAATATCGAACGAATACCAAATTCACATGACTACTTACATCAAGACTTCTCCCATGTCCTCAGGAAAAAATGTAACTACTCACAAAGCATATTCATGTGCATAATCAGAGGGGTATTAATATGCATAATGGATCTGAACATATGATCTTCCACCAAGCAAACCAACTAGCATCAACTACAAGGAGTAATCAACACTACTAGCAACCCACAGGTACCAATCTGAGGTTTGGATACAAAGATTGGATACAAGAGATGAACTAGGGTTTGAGATGAGATGGTGCTAGTGAAGATGTTGATGGAGATTGACCCCCTCCCAATGAGAGGATCGTTCGTGATGACGATGGTGATGACTTCCCCCTCTCGGAGGGAAGTTTCCCCGGCAGAACAGCTCTGCCGGAGCCCTAGATTGGTTCCGCCAAGGTTCCGCCTCGTGGCGGCGGAGTTTCGTCTCGTGAGCTTGCTTATGATTTTTTTCTCAGACGAAAGACCTCATATAGCAGAAGATGGGCATCAGAGGGCCACCAGGGGGCCCACGAGGCAGGGGGCGCGCCCAGGGGGTAGGGCGCGCCCCCACCCTTGTGGCCAGGTTGTGGGCCCCCTCTGGAACTTTCTTCGCTCAGTATTTTTTATATATTCTGGAAATAACTTCCATGAAGTTTCAGGACTTTTGGAGCTGTGCAGAATAGGTCTATAATATTTGCTCCTTTTCCAGCCCAGAATTCCAGCTGCCGGCATTCCCCCTCTTCATGTAAACCCTGTAAAATAAGAGAGAATATGCATAAGTATTGTGACATAATGTGTAATAACAGCCCATAATGCAATAAATATCGATATAAAAGCATGACGCAAAATGGACGTATCAACTCCCCAAAGCTTAGACCTTGCTTGTCCTCAAGCGAAAGCCGAAATCGAAAAATATGTCCACATGTTTGGAGATAGAGGTGTCGATAAAAATAAAATACGGACATGAGGGCATCATGATCACTCCTAGAACAGCAACATATATATATATATATATATATATATATATATATATATATATATATATATTTATATATATATATATATATATATTTTCATATGATCTCTTATGCTAAAGTAACAATTCAATCACAATTTCAAGTATGAATCATAAACTTCATTGAGAACCAACAAACTCTAATCTCAGTCATTGAGGCAATTGCTATTTATCATAACATAGGAAAGAGTCAATATAAGAGCTTTTCAGCAAGTCCACATACTCAACAATCATTTAGTATTTCACAATTGCTAAGACTCACGCAATATTTATGGGTATGAAGTTTTAATCGGACACAGAGAAAGATAGGGGCTTATAGTTTTGCCTCCCAACTTTTTACCTCAAGGGTAATGTCAACAATAATAGTTCATGCAAACCCACATCCAATTAGCCATATATATCAGGATCTTTCCAACACATTGTGCTTGCCAAAGGATAAAATGTAAAAAGGAAAGGTGAAGATCACCATGACTCTTATATAAGGTAGAGGATAAAAGTAAAAGATATGCCCTTCGCAGAGGGAAGCAGAGCTTGTCATGCGTTTTTATGGTTGGATGCACAAAATCTTAATGCAAAAGAACGTCACTTTATATTACCACTTGTGATATGGACCTTTATTATGCAGTCTGTCGCTTTTATTTCTTCCACATCACAAGATCGTATAAAGCTTATTTTCTCCACATTAACAGATCATACATATTTAAAGAGAAATTGTTATTGCGTGCACCGATGACAACTTACTTGAAGGATCTTACTCAATCCATAGGTAGGTATGGTGGAATCTCATGGCAAAACTGGGTTCAGGGATATTTGGAAGCACAAGTAGCATCTCTACTTGGTGCGAAGAAATTGGCTAGCATGAGAGGGAAAGGCAAGCTCAACATGTTGGACGATCCATGACAATATAATTTATCTCAGATGTAAGAAAACATAACCCATTACGTTGTCTTCCTTGTCCAACATCAACTCTTTAGCATATCATACTTTAATGAGTGCTCACAATTCTAAAAGATGTCCAAGATAGTATATTTATATGTGTAAACCTCTCTTTCTTTATTACTTCCTATTAATTGCAACGATGACCAAAACTATGTTTGTCAATTCTCAATAATTTTTATTCATCATACTCTTTATATGTGAGCTCATTACTCTCCATAAGATCCATATGATCTCTTTATTTCTTTTTATTCTTTCTCTTTTCATTTTATTCCCTCAAGATCAAAGCAAAATAATCAAGCCCTTGACTCAACACTAATTTTTATTGTATATAGCTCACGGACTCGATTACATAGGAAGATCATAAAGCAAAACTCACCACTAGATCATACTAAAACTTTATTCTACTAGATCAAGATATTATCAAAAGGATCAAACTAAGAAAAACGGTAAAGATAAAAGGTGTGATGGTGATACGATATCGGGGCACTCCCCCAAGCTTGGCAATTGCCAAGGGGAGTGCCCATACCCATGTGTTTATGTCTCCTTCTTCGGGGGTGGTGATGTGATATTCTTGGTGATGATGCCCCTCAAGATACGATTCTCTTCTTCAAGCTTATTGACTTGCTGCTTGAGGCCCATTATTTCTTTTCGAAGCTTGCCAGTGACGGCTAAAGCTCCTTTCACCCATGGATGTTGCATAGCTGCGGGAGAACAAGTAACACTCTTTTTCATATTTTCATAAGAAAGAAATCTAACATTGGAAGGGATGACCGAGTTTGGAAAGGCTGAGCTCTGTAGTTCCCCCATCGTGAATCCAGATCGGAAACGAGAAGTAACTTCTTGATCCTCTTCCATGGCATCTATTCTTTTCAAGTCGGCCTCCATCTCTTCTTCCGTTGATGGCCCAAAGTGGTCAGCATCACTATTTGCTCTTGCTCCCGGTGTCGGATGAGACACCCGACTCTCCCCGACTGACTCTTAAGAAGACATCTTGCTCCGGATCTGCAGCAGAAACAACTCGAAACAAGAACAGGAGATATTTGCGTGATACGGTGGTCAAAACCTTCGGGAGATTATATAGTGAATTTTTACCGGCCAAAAGAAGTATCGTGCAAGAAAACAGGGTCCGGAGAGCACACGAGGTGCCCACGAGGAAGGGGGGCGCGCCAAGGGGGTAGGGCGCGCCCTCCACCCTCGTGGAAGCTTTGTGTCCTTTCCGGTCTGCTTCTTATTTTCCTATTTTCTTAAATATTCCAAAATGGAGAAAAATTGCCTTTAGAACTGCTTTGGAGTCGGTTTACTTACCGTACCACATACCTATTCCTTTTCGGAGTCTGAAACATTCCGAAAAGTGTCCCTTATGTATTCCTCCGGGGTTACTGTTTCAATAACATTAGTTTCAACATTTATAGGATTACCTGAGATATAATGCTTGATTCTTTGGCCGTTCACCACCCTCGGATTTATGCCTTTGAAGTTGTTGATTTTTATGGCACCAGAGCGATAGACCTCCTCGATGATGTAAGGACCTTCCCATTTCGAGAGAAGTTTGCCTGCAAGAAATCTCAAACAAGAGTTGTATAGCAATACATAATCACCTACGTTAAACTCATGCTTTTGTATCCTTTTATCATGCCATCTTTTAACTTTTTCTTTAAACAGTTTGGCATTCTCATAGGCCTGGGTTCTCCATTCATCAAGTGAGCTAATGTCAAAAAGCCTCTTCTCACCGGCAAGTTTGAAGTCATAGTTGAGCTCTTTAATAGCCCAATATGCCTTATGTTCTAATTCAAGAGGTAAGTGACATGCTTTACCATAAACCATTTTATATGGAGACATACCCATAGGATTTTTATATGCAGTTCTATAAGCCCATAATGCATCATCAAGCTTCTTGGACCAATTGATCTATTAACAGTCTTTTGCAAAATTAATTTAAGCTCTCTATTACTTAATTCTACTTGGCCACTAGACTGTGGGTGATAAGGAGATGCAATTCTATGATTAACATCATACTTAGCAAGCATTTTACGCAATCTTGGGGATATCGCTTATCAGAAACTTATCGGTCGACCCTTGATAAGGGGTTAATCGGGCAGTTTATCGGCATATCGGCCAATTTATCGCCATATCAACTGATTTATCTTATCGGTCAGACACCGGTAAGCGATAAATCAGCTGATTTATCGGAATATCGGAAGGTATCCTGAATAGTGATTTTACGAGAGGCACCATGAATAAAATGTGAACCACCATCAGTCATTAAATATCTAGGGACTCCAAACCTCGGAAAAATAACTTCTTTAAGCATCTTAATAGAGGTGTTATGATCAGCACTACTAGTTGGAATAGCTTCTACCCACTTAGTAACATAATCAACAACAACTAAAATATGTGTATACCCATCAGAGGAAGGAAAAGGTCCCATATAATCAAAGCCCCAAACATCAAATGGTTCAATAACAAGTGAATAATTCATAGGCATTTCTTGACATCTAATAATATTACCAATTCTCTCACATTCATCACAAGATAAGACAAACTTACAGGCATCCTTGAAGAGAGTAGGCCAATAAAAACTGGATTGCAATACCTTATGTGCAGTTCTATCTCCAGCATGGTGTCCTCCATAAGCTTCGGAGTGACACTTGCGTAGGATCTGTTCCTGTTCATGCTCAGGTATACAACGTCTAATAACACCATCTACTCCTTCTTTATAAAGGTGTGGGTCATCCCAGAAGTAACGTCTTAAATCATAGAAAAACTTTTTCTTTTGCTGGTATGTGAAACTATGTGGTATAAATTTAGCAATAGTGTAATTAGCATAATCATCATACCATGGAGCAGTACGAGAAGCATTTATGACAACTAATTGTTCATCAGGAAAGCTATCATCAATAGGTAGTGGGTCATCAAGAACATTCTCTAACCTAGACAAGTTGTCTGCAACGGGATTCTCAGCTCCCTTTCTATCAATAATATGCAAATCAAATTCTTGTAGTAGGAGAACCCATCTAATAAGTCTAGGTTTAGCATCTTTCTTTTCCATAAGATATTTAATAGCAGCATGATCAGTGTGAATAGTTACTTTAGAATCAACAATATAAGGTCTGAACTTATCACAAGCAAATACAACTCCTAAGAATTCCTTTTCAGTAGTAGCATAATTTCTCTGGGCATTGTCTAGAGTTTTACTAGCATATTGAATGACATTAATTTTTTATCCACTCTTTGTCCTAGAACAGCCCCTACAGCATAATCACTAGCATGACACATAATTGCAAATGGTAAATTCCAATCAGGTGGCTGAACAATAGGTGCAGAAATCAAGGCTTTCTTAAGTATTTCAAATGCTTCCACACAATCATCATAAAAGACAAAAGGAATATATTTTTGTAATAGGCTATTCAGAGGCCTAGAAATTTTTGAGAAGTCCTTAATGAACCTCCTATAAAAATCGGCATGACCAAGGAAACTTCTTATACCTTTGATGTCCTTGGGACACGGCATCTTTTCAATAGCATCAACTTTAGCTTTGTCAACTTCAATACCTCTTTCAGAAATTTTATGCCCCAAGACAATACCTTCATTAACCATAAAGTGGCACTTCTCCCAATTCAAGACAAGGTTAGTTTCCTCACATCTCTGCAAAACTCGATCAAGGTTGCTCAAGCAATCATCAAAAGAGGATCCATAAATAGAGAAATCATCCATGAAAACTTCACAAATCTTTTCACAAAAGTCAGAGAATATAGCAGTCATACATCTTTGAAAAGTAGCAGGTGCATTACATAAACCAAAAGGCATACGTCTATAAGCAAAGGTACCGAAAGGGCAAGTAAAAGTTGTCTTTTCTTGATCCTCAGCTGACACAGGTATTTGAGAGAACCCAGAGTAACCATCTAGAAAGCAAAAATGTGTATGTTTGGATAATCTTTCTAGCATTTGATCAATAAAAGGCAAAGGGTAATGATCTTTTTAGTAGCTTTGTTTAGTTTGCGGAAATTAATTACCAACCTATAACCTGTAATAATCTTTGTGGAATCAATTCATGTTTATCATTAGGAACGACAGTAATACCTCCATTCTTGGGGACACAATGGACATGACTTACCCACTGACTATCAGCAACGGGATAAATTATACCTGCCTCAAGGAGCTTTAATATTTCCTTTCTTACCACTTCTTTCATCTTAGGGTTCAGCCGTTGTTGGTGATCAATAACTGGTTTGGCATCTTTCTCCAAATTTATTTTGTGTTGACATAGAGTGGGACTAATGCCCTTAAGATCATCAAGAGTATATCCAATAGCAGCACGGTGCTTCTTCAGAGTTTTCAATAATCTCTCTTCTTCTTGCTCTGAAAGGTTAGCACTAATAATAACAGGATATATCTTCTTTTCATCAAGATAAGCATATTTAAGATGATCAGGCAATGGTTTAAGCTCAAACACGGGATCACCCTTGGGTGGAGGAGGATCCCCTAGGATTTCAACATGCAAGTTGTGTTTCAGAATAGGTCCCTGTTTAAAGAATACTTCATCTATTTCCCTTCTTTCATTCATAAGCATATCATGTTCATGGTCTAGCAAATATTGTTCTAAAGGGTCAGTAGGAGGCAAGACCAACAATTTGATCTTTACTAGGCAATTCTTTATCATGGGGTTTTCTATGAAATTAAGCAAAATTAAACTCATGAGACATATCCCCTAAACCAACAGAAACAATATCCTTATTGCAGTCTATCTTAGCATTAACAGTATTCAAGAAGGGTCTACCAAATATAATGGGACAAAAGCTATCTTGTGGAGAACCGAGAACAAGAAAATCAGCAGGGTATTTAACTTTCCCACACAAGACTTCAACATCTCTAACAATCCCAACTGGTGAAATAGTATCTCTATTGGCAAGCTTAATTGTAACATCAATCTCTTCTATCTCAGCAGGTGCAATATCATGCATAATTTCTTTTTATAAGGAATGAGGTATTGCACTTGCACTAGCACCCATATCACATAAGCCATGATAATAATGATCTCCTATTTTAACGGAAATAACAGGCATGCCTACAACAGGTCTATGTTTATTTTTAGTATCAGGTCTAGCAATTCTAGCAGCTTAATTGCAGAAGTAAATAACATGCCCATCAATATCATCGGCCAAGAGATCTTTAACCATAGCAATTTTAGGTTCAACTTTAATTTTCTCAGGGGGGTTTAGGTGTCTTAATATTACTTTGTTAACCACAGTTGAAGCTTTAGCATGATCCTTTATTCTAACAGGGAAAGGTGGCTTCTCAATATAAGTAGCAGGAACAACAGGATCATCATATTTATTCAACTTTAATAGGGGAAACTACTTTTACTTCAATGGGCGGATTATATTTAAACCACTTCTCCTTAGGGAGATCAACATGAGTAGCAAAGGATTCACAAAAAGAAGCTACTTTCTCAGAGTCAAGTCCATATTTAGTGCTAAATTCACAAAAAGCATCGGTATCCATAAAAGATTTAACACAATCAAACTTAGGTGTTATACCTGACTCCTTACCTTCATCGAGGTCCCAATCTTCAGAGTTGCGTTTAATTCTTTCCAATAAATCCCATTTGAATTCAATAGTCTTCATCATAAAAGATCTAGTACAAGAAGTATCGAGCATGGAGCGATTACTGAGAGAAAGCCGAGCATAAAATTTTTGAATAATCATTTCTCTTGAGAGCTCATGATTGGAGCATGAATATAACATTGAATTAAGCCTCCCCCAATCTTGAATGATGCTTTCTCCTTCGCGAGGCCAAAAATTATATATGTAATTACGATCACGATGAACAAGATGCATAGGATAAAACTTCTGATGAAATTCCAATTTCAATCGCTTGTAGTCCCATGATCCCATATCATCACATAGCCTATGCCATGTCAATGCATCTCCCTTCAAAGATAAAGGGAAGACCTTCTTCTTGATAACATCATTGGGCATACCTGCAAGCTTAAATAATCCACAAACTTCATCCACATAGATTAAGTGTAAATCGAGATGTAATGTTCCATCACCTGTGAAAGGATTAGCTAGCAGTTTCTCTATCATACCCGAAGGAATTTCAAAGTAAAAAAATTCAGTAGGTTGAGGAGCAACTCTTTGCTCTACTGGTCGGGGTGAAGATACCCCGAACAAGCCCCTCAAAGGATTATGTTCCATAGTAACAAGTGACAGTAAATTTCAGCACACTATATAAATTTTTCCTTACCAAATTCCACCTACCAAAGGCGCTTCACTCCCCGGCAACGGCGCCAAAAAAGAGTCTTGGTGACTCACAAGTGTAGGGGATCTATCATAGCCTTTCAGATAAGTAAGAGTATCGAACCCAACGAGGAGCAGAAGGAAATGATAAGCAATTTTCAGTAAGGTATTCTCTGCAAGCACTGAAATTATCGGTAGCAGATAGTTTTGTGATAAGGTAATTTGTAATGAGTAGCAAGTAATAAAAGTAAATAAGGTCCAGCAAGATGTCCCAATCCTTTTTGTAGCAAAGGACAAGCCTGGACAAACTCTTATATGAAGGAAAGCGCTCCCGAGGAAACATGGGAATTATCGTCAAGCTAGTTTTCATCACGTTCATATGATTCGCGTTCGGTGCTTTGATAATTTGATATGTGGGTGGACCGGTGCTTGGGTACTGTCCTTACTTGGAAAAGCATCCCACTTATGATTAACCCCCATTGCAAGCATCCACAACTACAACAGAAGTATTAAGGTAAACCTAACCATAGCATGAAACATATGGATCTAAATCAGCCCCTTACGAAGCAACGCATAAACTAGGGTTTATGCTTCTGTCACTCTAGCAACCCATCATCTACTTATTACTTCCCAATACCTCCCTCTACACCCAAACAATGGTGAAGTGTCATGTAGTCGACGTTCACATGACACCACTAGAGGGATGACAACATACATCTCATCAAAATATCGAACGAATACCTAATTCCCATGACTACTTATAGCAAGACTTCTCCCATGTCCTCAGGAACAAACGTAACTACTCACAAAGCATATTCATGTTCAGAATCAGAGGGGTATTAATATGCATAATGGATCTGAACATATGATCTTCCACCAAGTAAACCAACTAGCATCAACTACAAGGAGTAATCAACACTACTAGCATCCCACAGGTACCAGTCTGAGGTTTGGATACAAAGATTGGATACAAGAGATGAACTAGGGTTTGAGATGAGATGGTGCTGGTGAAGATATTGATGGAGATTGACCCCCTCCCGATGAGATGATCATTGGTGATGACGATGGTGATGATTTCCCCCTTCCGGAGGGAAGTTTCCGTGGCAGAACAGCTCTGTCGGAGCCCTAGATTGGTTCCGCCAAGGTTCCGCCTCGTGGCGGCGGAGTTTCGTCTCGTGAGCTTTCTTATGATTTTTTCTTGGACGAAAGACCTCATATAGCAGAAGATGGGCATCAGAGGGCCACCAGGGGGCCCATGAGGCAAGGGGCGCGCCCAGGGGGTAGGGAGCGGCCCCCACCCTCATGGCCAGGGTGTGGGCCCCCTCTAGAACTTTCTTCCCTCGGTATTTTTTATATATTCTGGAAATAACTTCCGTGAAGTTTCAGGACTTTTGGAGCTGTGCAGAATAGGCATCTAATATTTGCTCATTTTCCAGCTCAGAATTCCAGATGCCGGCATTCCCCTCTTTATGTAAACCTTGTAAAATAAAAGAGAATAGGCATAAGTACTGTGACATAATGTGTAACTAGATCATGATGGCGCGCGTTGCCGCACCCGTTCATTTTTACAATTAATGATAGGTATTTTCACAAATATATTGAGTCACAAAACATAGAAATTGATTTTATTCATATTAGAAGAATATATGTTGCTTTTTGCAGCCTAAGACATAGCCTAGTGATGGAAAGGGGTTGATGCCCCCTCGCAAAAAATGGGGCTGATGCCTTCCCACCCACCCAGGTTCAAGGCACGGTCATTGCAATTTGGGTATGTTGCACCAATTATACTGTAGGGGCCTTCCTTATAGTCTTTCTGTCAAAAAATATATGTTGCTTTTTTTAAGCTTGGTTTTTTCTCATTGTCAACATCATCATATATATAATGGAAAGGTAAGTAAAGAAAAAGATTTAGCAAGCCTGCATTTGTGATCAAGCAGAGAGCGAACAAATCCATCTATCCGTTAAAACTATGCAAAATAAATAAGATGTGTAATAGTCCCGGTTTTATTAACCTTTTCACCAATTTCACAAAGGTACATCCCTTGCCAGTAGCAGTGGGACCATGTTTGTCCCTGGTCCTCACCCTTCCTCTTGTACTTTCTTCTTGCCCTCACCTCCTCCATAATCTTCCTCAACAGCCGTGGCAGCATCACACCAATCATTTTCCCTAGGCCGCGAGTGCATGGGGGTAGCAAAGGGCAAAGTTGAATAAAATAGTTGATGATGAAACACTACCTATTTTGATCTTCAAATTGGATACAAAATGTAACTACATGTGACATAAATTTAACTAAAGTACATTTAAAGTTACAACATTAGTACATACCATATCTACTTTCTTTTTCATATGTGCAAATTTGATAATTCAGTTTTGGTTTCCACAAAATGGGAATACTCAATTGTGCTGGACATAATAAAACACCCAGAGAACTTCAAAAGAAATTGTAGGTATTACTACATAAATCCATAATTGTCCAATGTTAATAATAAGGTAAAGCTTTAACTTAAATATTTTAACTATTTTTCTGCTTTTTTCACAGAAACCAGAAGAAAAAAATAGAATGTCTAGTGAGAGAGCGATATATGGAAGTCACCTCCATTGCATATATATTGGTCCTTTTCTTTGTAACAACATGCATCACATGAAAAGGAAGCTATTTCAATCTGAATAGTATTTTTTGTGCAAGAGTAAAATAATCTCTGTAAAAAGTAACTCAATCAAGGCGTACCAACAATTTATTGTTTGCTTGGTCGACTACTACAACTATTAAATCTAATCACACACACCCGAAAAATACATTAGCACAACAACACTATAGCCCTCCATTCCTTCTTTCCCTGCGTATACATAAGCAAGAAGAGATTATGAAGAAATGCATGTTAATTGAGAAGTCAAGATATATAAGATTCAAGCCTTTGGAAATGAGAATATAGTATGTCGAAGCAGTAGTGTAGTACCCTGATCTGCACCACCTTCAGATAGTCTCATAGTCAGCGTTGGTTGGTTGGGATCCATATGCACCGAATGGACAACGTCCAACAAGTGAACATATTGTACCAGCCCTGTTGTCTATAGCCCCTCAACTATGTCAAAGATGTAGCGATTCAGGAGCATGCACTGTTGAACAAATAAAAATTATTATACTTAACTCACTGAAACTACAATCAGGTGACCAAAGAGGGTGAGAGCAGAACTTTATATATAAGACTGCACAATGAATAAACAGTGAATATGAGGGAATGTAAAGCTTCACAAAATAGCATTACATCAACCAAATAGACTAATTGACCCGATGATTAGAAAAATCTGAACTATTGGTTTGGTATTTAATTCTTAGCCATTGATGCATCACAACATGCTGCATGGACAGAAGCCTTAATATTAAGCATATATTTCGACACTGATCATTAGATGGAAACAAACTTGGCATGTGAAACTACAAATTAGGGAGGTCATGCAGGGAGAGAAGCCTTATTCTTAAGCTTGCTGTATGGAGGACGATCACGTCCGGGTAGAGATTATAACCGGAATAGGAGCACCACGCACGGGTAGTCTGCAACAGAAGTGCGTGTGGTGGGATGAAGGTGCCGCTGTGAGGCGAGGAGGACGGGGGAAGAAAGTAGCGAAAGACATGCTATGGCTCCTCGCGACGGAGGGGTGCCAGGAGGGAAACTGCCAGAGATACTCGTTGTAGCGGCGGCGGCGCAGTGCACCTCGAGGTCGGGAGGGGGAGCGTGGAGGGATCCGCCTTTTTGTTTTTAGGAATAGGAATGATCCGCCTGGTGGACTAAGTTGAGGGCTACACCCACAGGCGGCCCATTCGTACCCCTGCTAGGAATGGGCCTCCAAAATAGGAAGGATCCGCCTGATGAACGACGGGCCTCCAAAAATGCTACGAGAGTAGCGGCCCTTTTAGGACATCCATGCTAGATTTGGCTTACGCCGCACTAACGGAACTGTCTTGTGAATCGGACGACCATGTACGTCAAATCGCGAGGATGGACGGGTCTGGAGTCTAATGACCTGAGAGGGCAGGATTAGTGCTCAGTTTTAATATATCTAAATAACAGCCCATAATGCAGTAAATATCGATATAAAAGCATGATGCAAAATGGATGTATCAGGAGTCCCCTCCCACGTGCCAGTGAAAGCACCATGCTCCGTGATGGCAATCGACACTGCCGAGGAGCGGCTATGCCCGAGCAAGTACGGAAGCACTATGCTCAGTGATAAACAACTAAGGGCGGCCTCACGGCCGTACCAACCTCAGGGAGCCTCCGGGCTCGGTGTCTGGCCTCATCGCAACACCTCCCCTCGGGAGAGTCGCGCGAGGGGGCTGGGCATGGGGGCTGCGCTCGGGTCACGCCCAAGCGTACGCCACCCTGCCAGGTCCCTCGAACCTGGTCGTCGCGCACCCTCCCAAGCGGAGCTAAGGTACGAAGTTCGTTTGAATGTCAAGGGGGACTCCTGAGCATCGCGGCTCATGAGCCTAACTGACCACGTAGCCCCTCACTCCTTGGTCCGTCCTGGTGATCCGGTCGGCCCAATGGAAGCTAAGGTATGCGCGGGGTCGGGCCCTGTCGATGTAGAACACTAGACCTACTCCCAGATCTCCTTTCTATAAGTTGTTTGCGCGTCAAGGGGGACTCCTGAGCATCGCGACTCAGGAGCCTAACTGATCACGTAGCCCCTCACTCCTTGGGCCGTCCTGGTGATTCGGACGGCCCAATGGCGGTTGAGGTATGCGCGGGGTCGGGCCCTGCCGACGTAGAACATAAAGCAAATAGAAAGGACATCACAGAATTTCAAAGAAAATATTAGAGGACATATTGTTCCCCTAAAATCAAACACGAGTTTAACGCCTCCACGAGGCATTGTGCATATTGTGGAAACTAAAACAGGAAAGGAGCCACCAGCAGGTTGCCTCATCATCCCTAGACGCTGCCGTCGCCTGCAAGGGATGCTTCTTCTCCAACGGCGTCGCCTTCACCCGCACCACCAACCGAAGTTGCAGGATCGGTAGCCCCGCCGGTTGGCGGCGTGGGAGTGAAGGCGCGGAACCTCTTCAACAGGGCCTCCACCTGACCCTTCACAGCTGCAGCGGCGGCCTCGGAATGCTCGTCTTTCACAGTCTCCAGCAGCTCGTCAAGGCGGGCGATGGGATCGCGAAGGTGGACGTGGCTAAAGACGCGCGTCAGCATGGCTGAGGAGAGAACGTGGGCTTCTTCCTTTGCCATGGGGCCGATGCCGCTCACAATGTCCTCCAGAGCACCAACCAGATAAGGAACCAGCTGGTTGGGGCCCTCGTCGTCGGCAACCAGCGGCTCCTCCAAGCCCTTCTCATCGAGAGACTTCAGCGTCGTCCGAGCCTTCTCTTCAAGGAGCTTGAAGGCCGTGCGGTCCTCAGTCAGGACCTTCGCCTTGGCGTCGAGCTCGGCCTTCTCCGCCTTCAGCTTCTGCTCCAACTCCTCCAGCCGGCTGTGCTCCATGGCATGCGCCTTCGCCAACTGCTCTAGTTTGGCGCCGCGATCCTTGACGGCGTCCTCTCAGGCTTTCATCTTCTCCTCCTCTACCTTGCGGCCTCGGGCTTCCTTCGCGTGCTCCCTCCGCACGGTCTCCATCTCGGCCACCAGCGACCGGCAACGGTCCTGGGCGGCCTCAGCGTCCTTCAGCGCCACCTCACGGGCGGCCACAGCCTGGGCGACGGCCTCCCTGTCCTTCTCGGAGTCAGCAGCAGCTTGGCTCAGTGCCACCCAGACGGACGCGTCGGAGTGCAGCCAGCCAGAGACTAGTTCCAGGCGTCCGGCCACCAGGCGACGGTCGGTGCCCTGAAGGTCTTCTCGCGGCAGGGCCGTCGCAGAAAGAGCCCGCTCCAGGATGTCAGGAGAGGCGGAGGAACCTAGGGTCAGCAGTACGGTAGAAGTAGGAGGAAGAGGCGTCGTCATCACCATGGCCTGAGAGGCCAGAGGCTCCTGAGCCTCGGGGACCCTAGCGCCCGAGCCAGACGCTGGCACCTCCGGAGCTGGCGGGGCCTCAGGGGATGACTCCTCCCGAGGATGCTCCACCCAAACTCGCGAGGATGATCGGGCTTGAGAGGCACGAGTGCCGTCACCACCTTTACTCATGGAGAGGGGTGCAACTGCAGGAGGCGATCTGGGATCACGCAGTACCACCTCGCCCTCCCTTCTCCTCTTCGCTGCGGGCGTCGGCCTAGTTTCACAACAAATAAGAAGAGTCAGAAACGAGCAGTGGAAGCGAGAACAAGGCAGGGCGAGAACACTTACTGGTCCACCGCGACATAGTCCCTCCGCTTCGTAAGCTTGAAGCCGGAGAGCTTCGCAGCCCGAGGCGCGGGCGCGCCAGCTCCGGGAGCAGAATTAGGAGTAGCAGCTGGACTGAAAGGAGCTCCGGGCGGCGGTGAGGCAGGAGCATCATCCTGAGAGCAGTGCCAACCCGCCCTTCGTCGGAACCACGGGCGGCTCCCCCTTCTTCGGGAGGATGTGGGACTCGCCATCATCGTCAGGCAGGAGGTGGAGGATGTCGGCCTTATGCAAGGGGGAGGTCTCCCCCATCCCCTCAGGGGCTGACTCTGAGTCACGCTCCTCATCCTCCTCCTCCTCCTCGTCCCTGCGGGAATCGCCAGAAGACACGTCCACCGTCGCCGTCGCCACCGGACTTCAGAGGGCGCCAGCGGCACCAGGCCATGCCCGTCAAAGGTGGGCATGGCGTCTGCGATCACCGCCCCGTCCTTCCGAAGGAACAGAGGAGCGTGGGCACTCGGCGAATACTCTTGGTCGTCCCCAACCAAGAGGCGGAGAGCCACGGCTAGCTCCCCTTCAGACAAAGCCTCGGGACTCAGGCGAAGCTTGTGCTCTCCATCCCCGAGCGTCCACAAGGGGCGCGAGCGCGCCTGGAGAGGAGCCACCCGCAGTGTCAGGAACTCTCTCAAAAGCATGGCCCCAGTCAGCTTCGCCGCCTTCACGTTACCTGGCCTCAGGTCGACGGTCATCTTCTCTAGCACCTCCTTCGCCCGGTCGTCGGTAAGCCTCACATGAGAGCACCCTCATCAGACTGGGGCATCTCTGTTGGCAGATTCAGCCGTGGGTGGACGCACTTGGCATCCATCATAACCCACTTGCACCAGAAGCCATCAGCCTTCTTGCTGACCTTCGAGATTGCGTTGGCCTTGCCAGTTGCGACGAAGTTGGTGCACCCCGTGCTGTGGCCATCATTGATTCGGATGAAGAAGAAGTGGCGCAGCAGTGCCACGGACAGCATCACCCTGACATACGCCTCGCAGTAGAAGGCAAAGATTGACAAGAGAAGAACAGAGTTGGGATGGAGGTGGAGAGCCTGTAACCCGTAGTGTTGGAGGACTGCGTAGAAGAAGTCGGAGAAGGGGGGAACAAGGCCGGCGACGACGCTGCTCATGAAGAAGGGGTAGAAAGAGCTCTTTGAAGCCTCGGGCACGACGGAGCCAGCCCGGAGCTCGGTCTGCCCCTTCTCGCTGTTCTCCCCCACCGTCAGCAGGCGCGTGGCGGCGAGGTTCTTCGTCGAGACATTGGGCGCCTCCAGAGCCGGCTCGTACCAGGCAGGCGGCGAATCAACCTTGGGCTTTCAGGGCGCCATTAGACGGAAGCCCGGAAGGAGATCAGAGCAGATCTGAAGATTTCGGAAGTGAGGAGAGAGAGGGGATCTGGAGCAAG
Organism: Triticum dicoccoides; assembly: GCF_002162155.2. Classification (NCBI taxonomy): domain Eukaryota; kingdom Viridiplantae; phylum Streptophyta; class Magnoliopsida; order Poales; family Poaceae; genus Triticum; species Triticum dicoccoides. The sequence goes on along the minus strand of NC_041382.1, from coordinate 212,842,858 downwards.
GAGGAGGAAAACAATGAAGGCAAGCGTTGCCCGCACCAGTCTTTTTGTCAGTCGGGCAGTTGCCGAGGCAGCGTGGGGAAGCGGAGACGCCCACGTCCAATCAGTCGCCACGCGCCAACTATGGCCGCAGGCTGATGGGGCCCATGGTGCTCTGAGCTTTCCCTTTGGCTTCGCCTCGAAGCCAAGCCCGAGCGCACCATGGGCCCGGGGGCTACTGTCGGTGTTCTAGGAACGGGGTCCCCAGACTTGCCTGCCTGCGACCCGCAACGTGGCTCCACCAGTGGCCCCGCATGGCCCATCTTCACCAGCAAACATTCAAGACCCTCGCGAGGGGCCAGGCCTCGTGAGGCGGATGACGCAAGACCTCCTCAGGGGCAGCCTCACCAGGCTGGCTCGCGAGGGACGGAGAGATCAAGGCGAGGGGCACCTCGCGAGGCTTCTGTGACGCAAGCCATGACAACTGGAGACAGGCGGGCGCCAGCGCGCGTAGTGTCCTCGTTTCCTCTTTGCTGCTAAAGGGGCAAGTGCAGACGAGGAGTCCCGAGGCATCAGGCAAAGGTTTCCGTAGCTGTGCAACAAGACCAAGACCAGCAGGACGGTAGGACGGAGGTCGCCGTGGAGCCCAAGAGGGTGTCACCACCAGAGCCTTTGGCAGGCAAAGAGTACTTTTGTCAGGATAGCTTATACTAGTTGTCTCCTTTCGAATTTGGCCGTTATGGGATCACTTCCCGCTTAATATTTGGGAAGAGGACCAGGGCCTGTATAAATAGGACTAGCCACCACCATAGGGAGGCATCTGATTCAGGGGGCAGCTGATTTGGACCTAGATCAAATCCATAGCACCCCAACCACTGAAGTTCACCAGGCACAACAACACCTCTCCTCGTGAGGATGTTCTTCCCTTGTAAATGTTCATCCATAGCCCAAGAGGCAATCCACCACACCACACTAGAGTAGGGTATTACACCACAATGGTGGCCCGAACCAGTATAAATCTTGTGTCTCATGTTCTTTGGGTTCGTCGAGCTAGGTCGTGAGATCGTAGAGTGTGCGAGCTAGGGAGGGGGAGAGATCTTCGTGCGCACCCCAGTGTTTGAACCTCAAGGGTTTTGCCGGAACCCGAAATCCGACAACCGTGAATACTAACCTGAATTCTGTGACGGACACTGTAGTAGCCGAGCGTTATGAAGACCTTGTCACCAAGTTGCTACATGCGCTTCCTGATGTTGTCGTGAGCCGAGCAGAAAAATATGCAGTCGGCAAAGTGTGGTTTGAGGAGACAGGACAGACGGTGTATGGGCTGGCGCAGTGCATACGGGATATGCCATATGAGTGTTGCGTGGCATGCCTGGATCACATAATCTCTGGCAGGCAGAGTAAGATCATTTCTGGCCAGATGGGGGCCGCATTTCTTGGGGTGTGGTGCACCTTGCGTTATGAGATAGACACACAGTTCTTTACTGATACCAAGATGCTGTCCCTCAACACGCTCCCAAGAAGTATGTTTTCTTGAATGGTTCCATTAATTGCATAACACATTTATTGGCTTCTTTTGACCATTCAAGTACAACATTAGTTAATAACTTAAGTCTTAAGTATTTTCATTAGTAATTTAGACTTTGAGACTCATTATCTTATCCTAAGAGGGCATGGATTTGAAACAAGGGGTGTTTGGGAGTTTTTTTAAAATTAGAAAAAAGAAACTTATCAAAGATGTGCTAAAGTAAATGGCTAGAAACCAAAATACCTATTCCACCTCACTGTTTCAGATTGGAACCGTCAACTCCTTTAGCCTCCAATTTGCCTTTTTACAGCCAATTTATTTCCAAGATCAGTCTTCTCCACCTAGACATGATGCTGGGAGACAAGCTTGGAAATACATACGAAAAGTTGAAAACTATGTCTTGAAACTCATATTCTTTTGTTTTAAGAGTAACGATGCTATAACCAGTAGTTGGAAGTGTTCCTTCAGATATGATGAATGGCACTAGTCATAGCAATAAACAACCTCCTCACTGGCCTTCGCTCGATGTCCTTCCGTGTGGCGTCTCCGCTTCCGCCCCCTCCTCCAGAGCCCGACTAGGCTTATTGCTGCGCGCGGCTTTGCGTGTGCGTGTGTTCTTTTGTTTTCAGGGATTGTTGAGCTATGCCCTTAGCATTAAACCTATGTGAGACTTTGTGGTGTGTGGAACTTGTGTGTGTTCGTGTGTGTTTGTGTTGGTGTGAACCTTGTTGGATGCTTGGCTCGGGCGATTTGCTTTATATATAAAGCGGGGTGAAAGCGTTTTTCGGTAAGACATGCAGATTCCCGCAACCAGGTTAAACCTATGATGCCCTTTGAGATCCGGTTTGGGTAGTAGAAGATTCCCGTACTTTTTCCCTAAGGATGTGTACCACGACAGAGAGCCAAACAAGTTATTGTTATTAGATAAATTCCAGTTATTGTTGTGACCGGGGGATAGGAGAAAGTCTATGTAGATCGAGATTCTCGGGTATGTTAATCCCATCGTGTGGCTCGAAGCTAGGGAACAGGTTGGGATCACCCATGAGAAGGTTGGTGAATGACAGATGAGATGCGGTGTTTGTGTGTAGGAAATGAGGTGGGGGCACTTATTGTAAAAATTCAACAATTTTCAAACCATTTAACCCCTCCAAATTTCAAATTTGAAGTTTAAAAGGCCAAACGTTGCTAAAAAGTCCAAGCAGCCCTAAAAAGGTTGACTTGGGCCACATACCTCATGTGCAGGGCACGGCCTGGCAGTCCCTTGTTTCCGTTCACGTGCCATGCGCTGGGGATGCCCCTCCTGGCCACCAATCTCTCTCACATGCTGGGCATGAACCCTTTGTCCCCCTCCTTGCTCATGTGCCGCGCCGGCCTAGGCCATGTTGGCTCATGAATAAGGTTTGGTTTCGAGGATCGTCCTGGTTCTGTGTAGGTGAAGGTCGACCTGACCCATTTATTCGTGTGTAGTGTTGGGCCCATGCTAGGCCCAAAAATCCATGCCCACCGGCTAGCCCGCGGGGCACGACCCATATGGCGAGGTTTGTGCTCTAACATGTGAATGGAATAAAAAATAAACACTGCGCTCACCCGATGGACCACTTTGCGCACCTCGACCAGCTCCTCGCCCGTTAGATCTTCATTTGATCGAATGACCCACAGGAACCTTGCCCATAGTTTAGCTTTTGCAATTTAGGTCTCGTTGCAATCTTACCGAGTGTGATAGGGGGACGAGGTCTTTTGCAGAGAAAACATGTTCCACTCTCTCCACCTTTATCCTCAACTGAACTTGTTAGTCCACATGAATTTCACCCAAGCATCGTTGTCCATCTTCTTCCTTCTTAGGCATTCCCTTCTCTCGCAAATCATTTCTCCCTATAGCCCGCCAAGCTCCACTTGAAGCAACAAGAGTTTTTGGCCTACCGCATCGATGATTAAGGCCAACGTCGCCAGGGAGCACACACTGGGGTGTTGCAAGCTCTACAACCCACCATAGCTGCTACAAGCATGGCACCATGAAAGAGAGTTTGGTAATTAATGTCAACATATCTCTTGTTGGACTAATGCTTTCATCTAGTATGCTTCAGAAAAGTTCAACAGTGAAGTGACATGGACTAGAGGATGTGGGACCCCTTCAAGATGATGAAGACAAATGATTGGATCAAGCTCAAAGCTCAGGACTCTACAGTTTTCATTTTAGTGATCCAAGATCACATTGAGTCCATAGGAAAGCCAATACTATTAAGAGGGGATGAGGTGTTGCTTAATGGCTTGCTTGCTCAAAGTGCTTAGTGATATGCTCCACAACCCTCAACCACTTTCTCACATCCACATATGTCCCAAACCAAAAGTCAAACTCGGCCCCACCGAAACTTTCTATCCGGCGCCACCGAGTTCTCTTGATATAGCCACTGCCAGAAACCCTAATCAATTCGGTCTCACCGATGGGATCTCGGTCTCACTGAGATGGGCTTGCAAACTCTCTGTTGCCTATTACATTAATTTCGGTCTCACCGAAATATGAAATTGGTCCCACCGAGTTTGCTTGGCCAACTCTCTGTTTCGCTTATTACCCAAATCGGTCCCACCGAGTTTGTGTAGTCGGTCCAACCGAGATAAGGCTTTACCCTAACCCTTGCACATCGGTCCCACCGAGTTGATCACATCGGTCCCACCAAAAATCCTAACGTTCACATTTTGAACTAAATCGGTCTGACCGAGTTATATGATTCAGTCCCACTGAGTTTGGTGATTTGTGTGTAACAGTAAATTTTGGGTGGAGGCTATATATACCCCTGCACCCACTCTTCATTCGGGGGAGAGCCATCAGAACATGCCTACACTTCCAACATACATTTTCTGAGAGAGAACCACCTACACTTGTGTTGAGGTCAAGATATTCCAATCCAACCACATAAATCTTGATCTCTAGCCTTCCCCAAGTTGCTCTCCACTCAAATCATCTTTCTACCAAATCCAATCATATGAGAGAGAGTTGAGTGTTGGGGAGACTATCATTTGAAGCACAAGAGCAAGGAGTTCATCATCAACACACCATCTATTACCTTTTGGAGAGTGGCGTCTCCTAAATTGGTTAGGTGTCACTTGGGAGCCTCCATCAAGATTGTGGATTTGAACCAAGAAGTTTGTACGGGCAAGGAGATCGCCTACTTCGTGAAGATCTACCCTAGTTAGGCAAGTCCTTCGTGGGTGATGGCCATGGTGGGATAGAAAAGGTTGCTTCTTCGTGGACCCTTCGTGGGTGGAGCCCTCCGTGGACTCGCGCAACCGTTACCCTACGTGGGTTGAAGTCTCCATCAACGTGGATGTACGATAGCACCACCTATCGGAACCACGCCAAAAATCTCCGTGTCTCCAATTGCGTTTGCACACTCCAATCCCATCCCTTTACATTCTTGCAACTTGCATGATTTACTTTCCGCTTCTCATATACTCTTGTCATGCTTGCTTGATATGTATTGTGAATGTTTAAACTTGTGCCAAAACTCCACTTCAATTAAAGAAATTAAAAACTGCAACTTTTCTTGCTAAGAGTCTATTCACCCCCCCCCCTCTAGACACCTCTTCTCGATCCTTTCAATTGGTATCAGAGCATTGGTCTCCATTGCTTTGGTTTAAACACCTTTGGAGGAAGATGGATGAGTCTACATTTGGGAGTCTTAGACGTAGAGTGCCTATACTTGATGGAGAGTACTTTTATGAGTGAAAAAATGAGATGCTTGAGATTTTCAATAAATATCATTTGAACAAGTACATTACTAGCCCTTGTGCACCTCATGGTGATCCTTTGGATCCTACCCTTGATGAGTCCATTGACATGATTCGTAATCTTAGAACTGTCAATTTAATCACTAGAGGTTTGCCTAGAAACTTGCTTGCTAGCTTGCCTACTCTTGATTGTGCCTACACCATATGGAGATTCCTTGAGGAACGATTCCCAAATTATTCATTGAAAAATCTAGATGAGATTCTTCATAAGTCTATTGCCTTGAGTAAGATGAGTTCCAATGATCCCAAATTTGGTGATTGCTTATTTGAGCTTACTAATCTTATGAGTGCAAAAGCAGATGTTGGAATCATTAGCAATATCATTTCCGAAGTCATTAGAATTCATAGAGATGAACATTGTTACGGTCATACTTCTAATGAATCACTCTCTCTAGGAATTGATCCACGACATGACAATGCTGAACATGGATACTACGATAAGGATGATGATAGTGACTATGATCTTGATGATGCAATGAGACACTTCGATCTTATGGCTAATCTTCGCGGCTACATGGCCGGAGGAAAGGAATGGGTTCTTGATAGTGGGTGTACCGATCATATGACCGGAGACAAATATATGTTTCGTGAGCTTTCTAAAAACAACGGCCCTCGAAAGTATGTCACTTTTGGTGATAACTCAAAGGGTAAGGTGGTTGGCCTTGGTAAGGTGGCCATCTCACATGATAGCTCCATACAAAATGTTATGCTCGTTGAATCTCTTGGCTACAATTTACTTTCCGTATCTAGACATGCTGACTTTGGTTTCAATGTCCTATTTACTGAAGTAGAGTGCCAAGTGTATCATAGACATAATCATAAAATGGTCTTTACCGGTACACGTAGAGGTGATCTTTACATTGTTGATTTCACTAAAAAGGCTCAACCTAGAACTTGCCTAATTGCTAAATCCTCGAAAGGTTGGTTCTGGCATAGAAGGTTAGGTCATGTGGTCATGCAAAATCTTGATACGCTAATTAAAGGTGATCATATCCTTGGAGTAAAAGATGTTATATTTGACAAGGATAGACTTTGTAGTGCTTGTCAAGCGGCAAAGCAAGTTGGAGGAAGTCACCCCGTGAAGAACATTATGACCACAAGAAGACCGCTCGAGCTACTTGATACGTCCATTTTGCATCATGCTTTTATATCGATATTTATTGCATTATGGATTGTTATTTCACTTTATGTCACAATACTTATGGCTATTCTCTCTTATTTTACAAGGTCTACATAAGGAGGGAGAATGCCGGCAGCTGGAATTCTGGGCTGGAAAAGGAGCAAATATTAGAGACCTATTCTGCGCAACTCCAAAAGTCCTGAAACTCCACGGAACATCTTAAAATAAATAAAGAAAAATCCACGCCAAAGATGAAGGCCAGGGGGTCCACACCCTGCTCATGAGGGTCGGGGGCGCCCACCCCCTAGGGCGCGTCCCCTACCTCACGGGCCCCCTGGTGGATCTCCGACGTCCATCTTCTCCTATATGAAGTCTTTCGATGAGAAAAAATCAGAAGGAACTTTTCGGGACGAGACTCCGCCGCCACGAGGCGGAACCTTGGCGGAACCAATCTAGAGCTCCAGCAGAGCTGTTCTACCGGGGATACTTCCCTCCGGGAGGGGGAAATCATCACCATCGTCATCACCAACGCTCCTCTCATCGAGAGAGGGCAATCTCCATCAACATCTTCACCAGCACCATCTCATCTCCAAACCCTAGTTCATCTCTTGTATCCAATTCTTGTCTCAAAGTCCGGGATTGGTGCTAGTAGGTTGCTAGTAGTGTTGATTACTCCTTGTAGTTGATGCTAGCTGATTTATTTGGTGGAAGATCATATGTTCAGATTATATATGCATATTATTACCCCTCTAATTATGAACATGAATATGCTTTGTGAGTAATTACGTTTGTTCCTGAGGACAAGGGAGAAGTCTTGCTATTAGTAGTCATGTGAATTTGGTATTCGTTTGATATTTTGATAAGATGTATGTTGTCTAGCCTCTAGTGGTGTTATGTGAACGTCGACTACATAACACTTCACCATTATTTGGGCCTAGAGGAAGGCATTGGGAAGTAATAAGTAGATGATGGGTTGCTAGAGTGACAGAAGCTTACACCCTAGTTTATGTGTTGCTTCATAAGGGGCTGATTTGGATCCACATGTTTCATGCTATGGTTAGGATTACCTTAATATTTTTGTTGTAGTTGTGGATGCTTGCAATAGAGGTTAATCATAAGTGGGATGATTGTTCAAGTAAGAACAGCACCCAAGCACCGGTCCACCCACATATCAAATTATCAAAGTATCGAATGCGAATCATATGAACGTGATGAAAACTAGCTTGACGATATTCCCATGTGTCCTCGGGAGCGCTTTTCCTATTATAAGAGTTTGTTCCGACTTGTCCTTTGATACAAAAGGATTGGGCCACCTTGCTGCACTTTATTTACTTTTGTTACTTGTTGCTCGTTACAATTTATCCCGTCACAAAACTATCTGTTACCACTTATTTCATTACTTGCAGAGAATACCTTGCTGAAAACCGCTTATCATTTCCTTCTGCTCCTCGTTGGGTTCGACACTCTTACTTATCGAAAGGACTACGATAGATCCCCTATACTTGTGGGTCATCAAGACTCTTTTCTGGCGCCGTTGCCTGGGAGTGTAGCGCCTTTGGTAGGTGGAATTTGGTAAGGAAAAATTTATATAGTGTGCTGAAATTTAGTGTCACTTGTTACTATGGAAAGTAATTCTTTGAGGGGCTTGTTCGGGGTATCTTCACCCCGTACAGTAGAGCAAAGAGTTGCTCCTCGACCTACTGAACCTATTGAAAATGAAATTCCTTTTGAATTTCCTTCGGTTATGATGGAAAAACTGCTAGCTAACCCTTTTACAGGAGATGGAACAAAGCATCCCGATGAGCACTTAATATATGTGGATGAAGTTTGTGGATTATTTAAGCTTGCAGGTATACCCGATGATGTTGCTAAGAAGAAGGTTTTCCCTTTATCTTTGAAGGGAGACGCATTGATATGGTATAGGCTATGTGATGATATGAGATCATGGGACTATAAAAGATTGAAGTTGGAATTTCATCAAAAGTATTACCCTATGCATCTTGTTCATCGTGATCGCAATTATATATATAATTTCTGGCCTCACGAAGGAGAAAGCATCCCTCAAGCTTGGGGGGGGGGGGGCTTAAATCAATGTTATATTCATGCCCCAATCATGAGCTCTCAAGAGAAATGATCATTCAAAATTTTTATGCTTGGCTTTCTGAAAACAATCGCACCATGCTCGATGCTTCTTGTGCTGGCTCTTTTATGATGAAGACTATTGAATTCAGATGTAATTTATTGGATAGAATTAAACGCAACTCTGAAGATTGTGACCTCGAAAAAGGTAAGGAGTCAGGTATGACACCTAAGTTTGATTGTGTTAAATATTTTATGGATACCTATGTTTTCCGTAAGTTTAGCACTAAATATGGACTTGACTCTGAGATAGTAGCTTCTTTCTGTGAATCTTTTGCTACTTATGTTGATCTCCCTAAGGAGAAGTGGTTTAAATATCATCCTCCCATAGAAGTAAAAGTAGCTACACCTATTAAAGTTGAAGAAAAGACTGTCACTTATAATGATCCTATTGTTCCTACTTCTTATATTGAGAAACCACCTTTCCCTATTAGAATAGAGGATCATGCTAAAGCTTCAACTGTTGTTCATAAAAGCAATATTAGAACTTATACACCTCCTGAGAAAGTTAAAGTAGAACCTAATATTGCTATTGTTAAAGATCTCTTGTCTGATAATATTGATGGGCATGTTATTTAGTTCGAAGGTGAAACTGCTAGAATTGCTAAACCCTATGATGAAGATAAACATAGACCTGTGGTAGGCGTGCCTGTTATTTCTGTTAAAATAGGAGATCATTGTTATCATGGCTTATGTGATATGGGTGCTAGTGCTAGTGTAATACCTATTGACTTATACGAAGAAATTAAGAATCAAATTGCACCTGCTGAGTAAGAAGGTATTGATGTCACAATTAAACTTGCCAATAGAGATACTATTTCACCAATTGGGATTGTTAGAGATGTTGAAGTCTTGTGTGGGAAGACTAAATATCCTGCTGATTTTCTTGTTCTTGGTTCCCCACAAGATAGCTCTTGTCCCATTAATTTGGTAGACCCTTCTTAAATATTGTTAATGCTACCATAGATTGCACAAAGAATGTTGTTACTGTTGGCTTGGATGATATGGTTCATGAGTTTACTCTAAATTTAGTAAACAACATCGTGAGGAAGAATTACCTAGTAAAGATGAAATTGTTGGTCTTGCTTCTATTGCCGTACCTCCTAGTGATCCCTTAGAACATTATCTGCTAGACCATGAAAATGATATGTTCATGAATGAAAGAAGGGAAATAGATGAAGTATTCTTTAAATAGGAACCTATTCTGCATCACAATTTGCCTGTTGAAATTTTAGGGGATCCTCCTCCACCCAAGGGTGATCCCGTGTTTGAGCTTAAACCTTTGCCTGATAATCTTAAATATGCTTATCTTGATGAAAAGAAGATATATCCTGTTATTATTAGTGCTAACCTTCCAGAGCATGAAGAAGAAAGATTATTGAAAACTCTGAAGAAGCACCATGCTGCTATTGGATATACTCTTGATGATCTTAAGGGCATTAGTCCCACTCTATGTCAACATAAAATAAATTTGGAAGCAGATGCCAAACCAGTTTGTGATCCTCAACGACGTCTCAATCCTAAAATGAAAGAAGTGGTAAGAAAAGAAATACTAAAGCTTCTGGAGGCAGGTATAATCTATCCCGTTGCTGATAGTGAGTGGGTAAGTCATGTCTATTGTGTCTCTAAGAAGGGAGGTATTACTGTTGTTCCTAATGATAAAGATGAATTGATTCCACAAAGAATTATCACAGGTTATAGGATGGTAATTGATTTCCGCAAATTAAATAAAGCTACTAAGAAAGATCATTACCCCTTACCTTTTATTGATCAAATGCTAGAAAGATTATGCAAACATACACACTATTGCTTTCTAGATGGTTATTCTAGTTTCTCTCAAATACCTGTGTCGGCTAGAGATCAATCAAAGACTACTTTTACATGCCCTTTTGGTACTTTTGCTTATAGACGTATGCCTTTTGGTCTATGTAATGCACCTGCTACCTTTCAAAGATGCATGATGGATATATTCTCCGACTTTTATGAAAATATTTGTGAGGTTTTCATGGACGACTTTTCCGTCTATGGTTCCTATTTTGATGATTGCTTGAGCAATCTTGATCTAGTTTTGCAGAGATGTGAAGAAACTAATCTTGTCTTGAATTGGGAAAAGTGCAACTTTATGGTTAATGAAGGTATTGTCTTGGGGCACAAAGTTTCTGAAAGAGGTATTGAAGTTGATAAAGCCAAGGTTGATGCTATTGAAAAGATGCCATGTCCCAAGGACATCAAAGGTATAAGAAGTTTCCTTGGTCACGCCGGATTTTACAGGAGGTTCATTAAGGACTTCTCAAAATTTTCTCGGACTCTGACTAATTTATTGCAAAAAGATATACCATTTGTCTTCGATGATGATTGTGTAGAAGCATTTGAAATACTTAAGAAAGCATTAGTCTCTGCACCTGTTGTTCAGCCACCTGATTGGAATTTACCCTTTGAAATTATGTGTGATTCTAGTGATTATGCTGTAGGTGCTGTTCTAGGGAAAAGAGTTGATAATAAATTAAATGTTATTCATTATGCTAGTAAGACTCTAGACAATGCTCAAAGAAATTATGCTACTACTGAAAAAGAGCTTTTAGCAGTTGTATTTGCTTGTGATAAGTTCAGATCTTATATTGTTGATTCTAAAGTAACTATTCAAACTGATCATGCTGCTATTAAATATCTTATGGAAAAGAAAGATGCTAAACCTAGACTTATTAGATGGGTTCTCTTGCTACAAGAATTTGATTTGCATATTGTTGATAGAAAGGGAGCTGAGAACCCCGTTGCAGACAACTTTTCTAGGTTAGAGAATATTCTTGATGACCCACTACCTATTAATGATAGCTTTCCTGATGAACACTTAAATGTTATAAGTACTTCTTGTAGTACTCCATGGTATGCTGATTATGCTAATTATATTGTTGCTAAATTTATACCACCTAGCTTCACATACCAACAAAAGAAAAAGTTCTTCTATGACTTGAGACATTACTTTTGGGATGACCCACATCTTTATAAAGAAGGAGTAGATGGTGTTATTAGACGTTGTGCACCTGAGCATGAACATGAATAGATCCTACGCAAGTGTCATTCCGAGGCTTATGGAGGACACCACGCTGGAGATAGAACTGCACATAAGGTATTGCAATCTGGTTTTTATTGGCCTACTCTCTTCAAGGATGCCCATAAGTTTGTCCTGTCTTGTGATGAATGTCAAAGAATTGGTAATATTAGTAGACGTCAAGAAATTCCTATGAATTATTCACTTGTTATTGAACCGTTTGATGTTTGGGGCTTTGATTATATGGGACCTTTTCCTGCCTCTAAGGGATACACACATATTCTAGTTGCTGTTGATTACGTTACTAAGTGGGTAGAAGCTATTCCAACTAGTAGTCCTGATCATAACACTTCTATTAAAATGCTTAAGGAAGTTATTTTTCCGAGGTTTGGAGTCCCTAGATATTTAATGACTGATGGTGGTTCACACTTTATTCATGGTGTTTTCCATAAAATGCTTGCTAAATATGATGTTAATCATAGAATTGCATCTCCTTATCACCCACAGTCTAGTGGTCAAGTAGAGTTGAGCAATAGAGAGCTCAAATTAATTTTGCAAAAGACTATTAATAGGTCTAGAAAGAATTGGTCCAAGAAACTTGATGATGCATTGTGGGCTTATAGAAGTGCATACAAAAATCCTATGGGTATGTCTCCGTATAAAATGGTTTATGGAAAAGCATGTCACTTACCTCTCGAACTAGAACATAAGGCATATTGGGCTATTAAAGAGCTTAACTATGATTTTAAACTTGCCGGTGAGAAGAGGTTATTTGATATTAGCTCACTTGATGAATGGAGAGCCCAAGCTTATGAAAATGCCAAGTTGTTTAAAGACAAAGTTAAAAGATGGCATGACAAAAGGATACAAAAGCGTGAGTTTAATGTAGGTGATTATGTATTGCTATACAATTCTCGTTTAAGATTTTTTGCAGGAAAACTTCTCTCTAAATGGGAAGGCCCCTATGTTATCGAAGAGGTCTATCGTTCCGGTGCCATAAAAATCAATAACTTCGAGGGCACAAATCCGAAGGTGGTAAACGGTCAAAGAATCAAACATTATATCTCAGGTAATCCCATAAATGTTGAAACCAATTTTATTGAAACCGTAACCCCGGAGGAATACATAAGGGACACTTTCCGGAACGTTTCAGACTCCAAAAAGGAATAGGTATGTGGTACGGTAAGTAAACCGACTCCAAAACAATTTTTAAGGAAATATTTCTCCGTTTTGGAATATTTAGAAAAAATAGAAAAATAAGTAGCAGTCCGGGAAGGACACGAGGGCCCCACGAGGGTGGTGGGCGCGCCCTACCCCCTGGACACGCCCCCCTACCTCGTGAGCACCTCGTGTGCCCTCCAGACTCCGTTTTCTTGCACGATACATATTTTGGTCGGTTTTGACTCTCGTATCACACAAACCTCCTCTGTTCTTGTTTCTAGCTGTTTTCTGTCAGGGTTTTCCAGGCTAGGCATCATGTCGTCTCCCTCCTCCAACAATGGTGACAACGATTCTTGGCTAATGAAGATAGATCTGAAGAGGGAAGAACCCACGAGGGTCAACAAGGATGAAAGGATCAAGAAGGCCATGAAGGATCAAGCTCCAGCAGCAAGAGACACCCTTCAAATTGATCATAACCTTCTTACCCCAACTGAGATCGAAGCTTTCAAGATGATTGAGTTAGCTCGTGTTCAAAACAAGTATCTCACACAAGAAAATATTTTGTTGAAGGAGCATATTGTCGCACTCAAGGGCATTATTTGCAAGTTGGAGGACCTCTTACGCTCGATGTGCGATTATCCGTCACCTCCACCTTCTTCACCGACAAAGGAGATATAATCACATGGGTATGGGCACTCCCCTTGGCAACTGCCAAGCTTGGGGGAGGTGCCCCGGTATCGTATCACAATCACAACTCCTATCTTTACCATTTTTCTTAGTTCGATCCTATTAGTAGTATCTTGATCTAGTAGAATAAAGTTTATGGCATGATCTAGTTTTGAGTTTTGCTTTATGATCCCTCTTTGTAATCGAGTCCGTGAGCTATATACAATAAAGATTAGTGTTGAGTCAAGGGATTGATTATTTTGCCATTATCTTGGGTGAATAAAAGAAAAGAGAAAAGGAATAAAAAGAAACAAAGAGTTTATGTTTATCTTATTGAGAGTAATGACTTCACATAGAAAGAGTATGATGACTAAAAGTTGTTGGGAGTTGGCAGACATAGCTTTGGTCATTGTTTCAATTAATAGGAAGTAATAAGGAAAGAGAGGTTTCACATATAGATATATTATCATTGACATCTTTTATGATTGAGAGCACTCATTAAAATATGACATGCTAAAGAGTTGATGTTGGACAAGGAAGACAACGTAATGAGTTATGTCTTTCTTATATCTAAGATAAAGTATGTTGTCATGGATCCTCTAACTTGTTGAGCTTGCCTTTCCCCCTCATGCTAGCCAAATTCTTAGCACCAAGTAGAAATACTACTTGTGCTTCCAAACACCCTTAAACCAGTTTTGCCATGAGAGTCCACCATATCTACCTATGGATTGAGTAAGATCCTTCAAGTAAGTTGTCATCGGTGCAGAGCAATAAAAATTGCTCTAAATATGTATGATTGATTGGTGTGGGAGAAATAAGCTTTATACGATCTTGTGATGTGGAAGTAATAAAAGCGACGGACTGCATAATAAAGGTTCATATCACAAGGGGCAATATAAAGTGACGTTCTTTCACATTGAGATTTTATGCATCCAACCATAAAAGTGCATGGCAACCTCTACTTCCCTCTGCGAAGGGCCTATCCTTTATTATTATCTTCTACCTTATGCAAGAGTCATGGTGATCTTCACCTTTTCTTTTTCATTTTATCCTTTGGCAAGTTCGGCATGTTGGAAAGAACATGATATATATATATATATATAATTGGATGTAGGGGAGCATGAACCATTATTGTTGACATTACCCTTGAGGTAAAAGGTTGTGGGGCAAAACTATAAGCCCCTATCTTTCTCTGTGTCTGATTAAAACTCCGTAACCACAAGTATTGCGTGAGTGTTAGCAAATTATGGAGGACTAAATGATAGTTAACTATGTGGACTTGCTTTTTAGCTCTGACATAGGCTCTTTCCGATGTTATGATAAATTGCAATTCTTTCAATGACTGAGATTATAGTTTGTCGGAGCCCAATAAGGTTTATGATTTATACTTTTGCATTGTGAATAGATCATCACTTGAACATAAGTAATCATATGAAAAAATCTATATATGTTGCTGCTATGAGAATAATCATGATGCCTTCATGTCCGTATTTTATTTTTTATCGACGCCTCTACCTCTAAACATGAGACATATTTATTGTTATTGGCTTTTCGCTTGAGGACAAGTGAGGTCTAAGCTTGGGGGAGTTGATACGTCCATTTTGCATCATGCTTTTATATCGATATTTATTGCATTATGGACTGTTATTTCACTTTATGTCACAATACTTATGGCTATTCTCTCTTATTTTACAAGGTTTACATAAGGAGGGAGAATGCCGGCAGCTGGAATTCTCGGCTGGAAAAGGAGCAAATATTAGAGACCTATTCTGTGCAACTCCAAAAGTCCTGAAACTCCACGAAACATCTTAAAATAAATAAAGAAAAATCCATGCCAAAGATGAAGGCCAGGGGGCCCACACCCTGCTCACGAGGGTGGGGGCGCCCCCCCCCCCTAGGGCACGCCCCTACCTCGTGGGCCCCCTGGTGGCTCTCTGACGTCCATCTTCTCCTATATGAAGTCTTTTGATGAGAAAAAAATCAGAAGGAACTTTTCGGGACGAGACTCCGCCGCCACGAGGCGGAACCTTGGCGGAACCAATCTAGAGCTCCGACAGAGCTGTTCTGCCGGGGATACTTCCCTCCGGGAGGGGGAAATCATCACCATCGTCATCACCAACGCTCCTCTCATCGGGAGAGGGCAATCTCCATCAACATCTTCACCAGCACCATCTCATCTCCAAACCCTATTTCATCTCTTGTATCCAATTCTTGTCTCAAAGTCCGGGATTGGTGCTAGTAGGTTGCTAGTAGTGTTGATTACTCCTTGTAGTTGATGCTAGCTGGTTTATTTGGTGGAAGATCATATGTTCAGATTCTATATGCATATTATTACCCCTCTGATTATGAACATTAATATGCTTTGTGAGTAATTACGTTTGTTCCGGAGGACAAGGGAGAAGTCTTGCTATTAGTAGTCATGTGAATTTGGTATTCGTTTGATATTTTGATAAGATGTATGTTGTATAGCCTCTAGTGGTGTTATGTGAACGTCGACTACATAACACTTCACCATTATTTGGGCCTAGAGGAAGGCATTGGGAAGTAATAAGTAGATGATGGGTTGCTAGAGTGATAGAAGCTTACACCCTAGTTTATGTGTTGCTTTGTAAGGGGCTGATTTGGATCCACATGTTTCATGCTATGGTTAGGTTTACCTTAATATTTTTGTTGTAGTTGCGGATGCTTGCAATAGAGGTTAATCATAAGTGGGATGCTTGTTCAAGTAAGAACAGCACCCAAGCACCGGTCCACCCACATATCAAATTATCAAAGTATCGAACGCGAATCATATGAACGTGATGAAAACTAGCTTGACGATATTCCCATGTGTCCTCGGGAGCGCTTTTCCTATTATAAGAGTTTGTTCCGGCTTGTCCTTTGCTACAAAAGGATTGGGCCACCTTGCTGCACTTTATTTACTTTTGTTACTTGTTGCTCGTTACAATTTATCCCGTCACAAAACTATCTGTTACCACTTATTTCAGTACTTGCAGAGAATACCTTGCTGAAAACCGCTTATCATTTCCTTCTGCTCCTCGTTGGGTTCGACACTCTTACTTATCGAAAGGACTACGATAGATCCCCTATACTTGTGGGTCATCACTACTTCATATGGATCTTTTTGGTCCCAATGCCTATAAGAGTCTCGGTGGTAACTCATTCGGTCTAGTTATAGTTGATGATCTTTCAAGATTTACGTGGGTGTTATTTCTTGATAAATCGCAGGTCCAAAAGATCTTCAAGAACTTCGCTAGGAAGGCCCAAAATCAATTTGAAGTGAAGATCAAGAAGGTTCGCAGCAACAATGGAACGGAGTTCAAGAACTCAAATGTGGAAACCTTTCTTGACGAAGAAGGGATTTCACATGAGTTTTTGGCTACGTACACGCCTCAACAAAATGGAGTTGTTGAGAGGAAGAACCGAACTCTTATTGAGATGGCAAGAACGATGCTTGACGAGTACAAGACTCCAAAAAACTTTTGGGTGGAAGCCGTTTCGTGCAACAAATCGCTTGTATCTTCACAAGCTACTCGGCAAGACGGCTTATGAGCTCCTCACCGGTAACAAACCCCAAGTTGGATACTTTAGAGCATTTGGCTCAAAGTGTTACATTCTTGATAAGCATCGTCATTCTAAATTTGATCCTAAATCTCACGAAGGTTTCCTACTTGGTTATGGCTCAAACTCTCACACTTACCATGTCTACAACAATTTCACCCAAAAGGTTGAAGAAATGGTAGATGTGAAGTTTGATGAATCTAACGGCTCGCAAGTAGAGAAATTACCAATTGATGTAGGAGATAAAGATCCTTCAAAAGCAATCCAACACTTGTCTATTGGGAAGATCCATCCAACGGAGGTGAAGGAGAGTACCTCGCCCGTCCAAGTGGAAGCTTCTACCTCGCGACAAGGTGAACCAAGAGTTGATACGGAAGCATCCACGAGTGGGACACATCAAGATGAAGAAAACAAGGAAGTACACCAAGATGAACCTCATCAACCTCCTTCTCCACCACGACAAGAGAACGACAACGTCAACAATGAAGAAGGCCAAGAAAAAGGACAAGATGATGAAGAAGATGTTCCACCCCGACCCAAGCAAAATCTCTCACGAGTTCGAGCAAGAGTTGCTAGAGACCATCCCGTCGAGAAAATCTACAATGATATTAAAACCGGGAGAATCACTCGCTCTAAAATTCGTTTGTCTAATTTTTGTGAACATTATTCATTCATCTCTAGCATTGAACCTATGAAGGTTGAAGAAGCATTGGAAGATCCGGATTGGATAAACGCCGTGCATGAAGAGCTACACAAATTTGAGAGAAACCAAGTGTGGACGTTGGTCGAGAAGCCCGACAATAACCACAACATCATTGGTACCAAATGGGTGTTTCGCAACAAGCAAGATGAAGATGGTCAAGTCGTCCGCAACAAAGCTCGTCTCGTCGCCCAAGGCTACACTCAAGTCGAAGGTATGGACTAGGGTGAGACATATACCCCCGTTGCTAGACTTGAGTCCATCCGTATCTTACTTTCCTATGCTAATCACCATGATATCACTTTATACCAAATGGACATTAAGAGTGCTTTTCTAAACGGTGAGATTGAGGAGGAGGTTTATGTTAAACAACCTCCCGTCTTGATGAATCCTAAGAAACCCGATCATGTTTACAAACTTCACAAAGCTCTTTATGGTCTTAAGCAAGCTCCTAGAGCGTGTTATAAATGCTTGACCAAGTTCCTTATTGAAAAAGGTTTTGAGATTGGAAAGATAGATTCTACTCTTTTTACTAAAAGGGTTACTGATGAATTATTTGTATGCCAAATTTATGTTGATGGTATCATATTTGGCTCAACTAACCCTCATTTTAGTGAGAAGTTTGGAAAACTAATGTCGGAGAAGTTTGAGATGTCTATGATGAGTGAACTCAAGTTCTTTCTTGGTTTGCAAATCAAGCAAACTAAGAAAGGCACCTTTGTCTCTCAAACAAAGTACACCAAGGACTTATTCAAGAAGTTCAACATGCAAGAAAGCAAAGGTATGAAAACTCCCATGCCTACTAGTGGACATCTTGATTTGACTAAGGATGGTAAACCGGTTGATCAAAAGGTTTATCGCTCTATGATTGGATCATTGTTATATCTATGTGCCTCCCGTCCCGATATTATGCTAAGTGTGTGCATGTGTGCATGATATCAAGCGACCCCCAAAGAATGTCATCTTAAGGCTGTGAAAAGGATAGTGAGATACTTAATACATACATCAAATTTTGGCATTTGGTATCCTAAGAGGTCCTCTTTTGATCTTGTTGGCTATTCCGACTCAGACTATGCCGGAGACAAGGTTGATAGAAAGTCCACTTCGGGTACTTGTGAATTTCTTGGTAGATCTCTTATGTCTTGGTTTTCCAAGAAACAAAACTCGGTATCCTTATCCACCGCCGAAGCGGAATACATTGCCGCCGGTTCATGTTGTGCTCAATTACTTTGGATGACCCAAACTCTTAAAGATTATGGGATCAATGTGAAACATGTCCCATTGCTTTGTGACAATGAGAGTGCTATTAAGATTGCTCACAATCCCGTGCAACATTATCGAACTAAGCATATTGAAGTTCGTCACCATTTCATTCGAGATCATGTTTCTAAAGGGGACATTGATCTTAAACATGTTCGTACCGATAAGCAATTGGTGGATATATTCACCAAACCGCTTGATGAGAAAGTCTTTTGCTGTTTGAGAGGTGAATTGAACATCATTGATGCTTCAAACTTTGAGTAGAAACTCCATTTTGTATACATGCAAGGCATGAGCCTATGACTAATCCTTGACTTTTCTCTTATGATGATGATCATATGTCTTGGATATATTTGCACCCTTGCATGCTATCTAACCTTTGTAGGTACTTGGATGAATCTAAATCTATGATATGGAAACTCACTCACATCTTGAGAAATCTCTACATCACCAAGTCTCTACTCCATGGTGGTTGAAAACAAGGAAGCATGAAACCCTTTAACATATCCTTTGACAAATTCTATGTATCAAATTTCATTTGGTATCAAATTTCATGATTGTCATTTTGGATACACAAGTGATCTTCCTTGCAAAACTAACCCATGTAGGTAAATGAACTCAACTCCAAGTGGTGCTCCCAACCATTCTTGCGCTACATCAACTTTGAGCATCCCACGCAAGTTCAACTACATGATCAAGATCAACACCACCACCCAAGGTATGTCATTCCATATTAGAGAAGCTTTACCTCAAGTCATAGGTCAAAGCAACTCAACAAGATGTGAATACATCAAATGCTTAAACGAAAAATGGTAGCCCCATTTTGAGTTTAAACGATTAGTATGACTTATGATAGAGGCAAAGGTGTAACAATTGTATTGATGTCCTCATCAACTTACGATCAAGTGTTCTCACCTGACTCCTTAGTCAATATACCCCAATTCCAGATGAAGTTCTCTAGTGTTTCCTTGAGTTTTTGCATACTTCATCTAGATTTTCTTTTCTTTGTTGTAGTCCTGCATTTCCCTGCATCCAATTCCTTGAAAATCTTTCAGTTAATTCCTTGCAAATCTTTGTGAAATCTTATTTGCCTAAGTGAGCTGAGGTGACAAGTGTTCTCTCTGTGTTGAACTCGGTCATACCGATCTGTTGGCTTTCGGTCACACCGAACCAACTCGGTGCCACCGAAGACTACAACTCGGTATCACCGATTTCACCGCAGAGAAGACAATTTGCCATTTGTTCTTATAGTTTTATTCCAGCTCCACTTGACGATTCTTGTCCTCTACCAGCATCACAATCTATATGCTTCTTTGCTCTGTGACTCAAGGACCAAACCTATTTGACTCACACTCCATAAGGCCCCTTCTTGGAAATTGATGTCAAAGGGGGAGAGAGATCACATCAAAGCTTATTCTCTTCAAAGGGGGGAGAAAAAGAAATAGGGGAAGAAAGAGAAAAAGGGAGAGAGAGAGGTAATCACATCAAATGCCCCAGATGCTTGGTATTCAAGAGGAGAGAAGTCACATGTCTTTAAGAGGGGAAATACATGTCTATTGCTCTGATTTTTGTTTCCCTATGTTCTCCCATTATCCAATACAAGATTCAGGGGGAGAAAGACTGCTAGGGAAGGAAATCTGTGAATTCATTGCATATCTTTACCTTTTGGGGACATGTCTATATCAAATAGAGTATCCAGTGCTCACTCTCTACATGTCATCCCAATCTTGGTACTCTTGTGGTTTCTTTTGGTTGCTCTGGCTTGTAGATGTACCTGTGTTATCTAACCTTGGTTACTCAGGTTCATCTCCTTCTAAGCCAACTCAAGACCACAAAGGTAAGTATATGCATCACACTCATGTGCATGAGGATTTCTTGCTGTTGTACATACTGTTTGCAAGGACTCATGAGCATGAAGGTACATTTCCTACACTTACATCATTTGCTCTGATGCATATAGCCAAGATACATGTAACACATTGCTTACTCTGTCATGCTTATGCATTCACATGCTCTTATATTCCATATTTACATGATTGCATACATATAGGGGGAGCCTATGCATGTTACATGTCTTTCCAAAGCTTTACTTGCTATTCTCTATATCTTTATCTAAAGCTTTGATGTATGTTGTCATCAATTACCAAAAAGGGGGAGATTGAAAGCACAAGTGCTCCCTGGGTGATTTTGGTAATTAATGTCAACATATCTCTTGTTGGACTAATGCTTTCATCTAGTATGCTTCAGAAAAGTTCAACAGTGAAGTGGCATGGACTAGAGGATGTGGGACCTCTTCAAGATGATGAAGACAAATGATTGGCTCAAGCTCAAAGCTCAGGACTCTACAATTTTCATTTTAGTGATCCAAGATCACATTGAGTCCATACGAAAGCCAATACTATTAAGAGGGGATGAGGTGTTCCTTAATGTCTTGCTTGTTCAAAGTGCTTAGTGATATGCTCCACAACCCTCAACCACTTTCTCACATCCACATATGTCCCAAACCAAAAGTCAAACTCAGGCCCACCGAAACTTTCTATCCGGCGCCACCGAGTTCTCTTGACATAGCCACTGCCAGAAAACCCTAATCAATTCGGTCTCACCGATGGGATCTCGGTCTCACCGAGATGGGCTTGCAAACTCTCTGTTGCCTATTGCATTAATTTTGGTCTCACCGAAATATGAAATCGGTCCCACCGATTTTGCTTGGCCAACTCTCTATTTTGCTTATTACCCAAATAGGTCCCACCGAGTTTGTGTAATCGGTCCAACCGAGATAAGGCTTTACCCTAACCCTTGCACATCGGTCCCACCGAGTTGATCACATCGGTCCCACCGAAAATCCTAACGTTCACATTTTGAACTAAATCGGTCTGACCGAGTTATATGATTCGGTCCCACCGAGTTTGGTGATTTGTGTGTAACGGTTAGATTTTGTGTGAAGGCTATATATACCCCTCCGTCCACTCTTCATTCGGGAGAGAGCCATCAGAACATGCCTACACTTCCAACATGCATTTTCTGAGAGAGAACCACCTACACTTGTGTTGAGGTCAAGATATTCCAATCCAACCACATAAATCTTGATCTCTAGCCTTCCCCAAGTTGCTTTCCACTCAAATCATCTTTCTACCAAATCCAATCCTATGAGAGAGAGTTGAGTGTTGGGGAGACTATCATTTGAAGCACAAGAGCAAGGAGTTCATAATCAACACACCATCTATTACCTTTTGGAGAGTGGTGTCTCCTAAATTGGTTAGGTGTCACTTGGGAGCCTCCGTCAAGATTGTGGATTTGAACCAAGAAGTTTGTACAGGCAAGGAGATCTCCTACTTCGTGAAGATCTACCCTAGTGAGGCAAGTCCTTCATGGGTGATGGCCATGGTGGGATAGACAAGGTTGCTTCTTCGTGGACCCTTCGTGGGTGGAGCCCTCCGTGGACTCGCGCAACCGTTACCCTTCGTGGGTTGAAGTCTCCATCAACGTGGATGTACGATCGCACCACCTATTGGAACCATGCCAAAAATCTTCGTGTCTCCAATTGCATTTGCACACTCCAATCCCATCCCTTTACATTCTTGCAACTTGCATGATTTACTTTCCGCTGCTCATATACTCTTGTCATGCTTGCTTGATATGTATTGTGAATGTTTAAACTTGTGCCAAAACTCCACTTCAACTTAAAGAAATTAAAAACTGCAACTTTTCTTGCTAAGAGTCTATTCACACCCCTCTAGACACCTCTTCTCGATCCTTTCACACCACCTGGTGCCGCTAATGCAGGGGGACCACCTGTTGTCGACGCAGCCAAGATAGCAGAGGGTGTCGTCGTCACCGGTGAAGACAAGCCCGATTGCAGGATCATCAGGAAGTAGTTGATCGAGCCGGCGAGTTCATGATCTGCATGGAAGGCATGGAGATTAGGGGAGGGTCCTGTTTTGCAATTGCAACACGGGTTCTAGCAATTGCAACCGAATTCTTGTTGTAAAAAGCACCTCCACGATTATGTCTGTCGCCATTGCAACAAGAGCCTTATTGCAAGGGACAGTGCCAACCTATGTGTTGAGCGTGGTCTTGCAAGATTGTAACAACCATGTTTCATCTTTTAATCTTTCACTAATAATAAGGCACGAACTGCTTCTGTTCGTCCGTCATTGAAATTGCCCCCAAAACTACCGTAAATTACCCACCATGCCACCCATAAATAAAGAAAACAATTCGATTTTTTTTCAAAACTCGTCATCGTCGCAAACTGTTGTTAGATGGTCATACCCTCATGTATCTCAAGGCACTCAAGTACCAGTGGCTAGAGCCTCCGTTTCTTTTTCCTCTCTTAACAACAAGCGCGCCTCCTCCACCCCCACACTTGTTCATGGGCCTGCCCACCATGCGGGGTGTGACGCCCCTTTTTTCTTTTCTTTTTTCTGTTTATGTTTTTCCTTCTTTAAATTAACTTGGGATTTCCAAAAATTGCAAATTTCAAAAAGTTGCGGGTTTTGATTTTTTTTAAGAAATCAAAAAATGTTTGGACAATTTTAAAATGTACGGTATTTTAAATAAAATCTTTCATATTATAAGAAAAATCATGATTTCAAAAAAATGCTCACGAAATAAAAATTACTCATGATTTTTTGTGTATTCAAAACATATTTTGGAATTTTAAAAAATGTTTCAAAATTCAAACAAATCCTTAAATAACAAACAAAATTAACCCGCTTACATAGAGGTTTTTGGGATCTATAGACATCATTTTATGATTTTATTTAGTACATCGTGCGTTTCCTAAAAAAACGTTTTTCGTGTTATGTTCAACGTTGAGCCCCCCAAATTGACACATCTTCCTATGTGTTAATTTTTGTAAGCAATATAAAAATGACTAATTGTCTAATTTGCCTCCATATACATCTATGATTATTCTTTTTTTTTGGTGGCAAACATCTATATTTATTCTGATATCACAGTTTTGTTGGTTATGATAAACATCACGATGTTAGGTCAAGTGTGATGGGACCATCACATTTTTAGTTTTTGAAATGACTTTCTAAAAGTTCCTTACCTCATTGTGACATGATTCAAACATAGTTTATTAAATCACATTTTAAAAGTCCTTATCTCGTTCTAGCGTATGCTTCAAACTTTTTTTTTATCTCTACGACATCTTTATAGTCTGATTGTTTTGTTTTCATTGTAACGAACGGGCATATTTCCTACACCATATTTTCTACTTACAACTCTATATTTTATATAAAAAAAAGGAAAGGACACGGAACGAAGACCCTCCAAACCACGTTGCTGAAAAAAAAGGAGTAATGCTACACACACGGGCTTGTTTTCACGGATTCAACGGGCTGTGAATAGGTGGCAGTTTTTGATTGGAAATTAGGGGTGAGGCGAGGCCCACCCAAAAATCAGGTGGGGGGGAGAAGATTGATTAGTGTTTAGATGCCCGTGAGATGCCCGTATTCGTCCGTGCGTCTAGGCCTTTTGAAAAAAAAGTGGGTAAAAAACTCCCAAACCCGCTGTTGGGTTGGTCTCTGCGCTGGCTGCCCTCGCCATGGAGGACGATGGCCATCCCGACCCCTACCTTGATCTCCCCCCTGAAATCGCCGAGGAGCGGCGGCGCGCTGCTAGACTCGCTGATGAGCGCCGCCGCCAGCACCGCGAAACCGCTCTTTGTCTGCTCTCGCCGCCGGCTCCTGTCGCCATGGACGGCGATGCTCCTCTCGTCTCGTTCCTTGATCTTCACCCTGAACTCGCCGAGGAGCGGCGGCGCCCCGAACCGTCATCTTCCCATAAAACTGAGTGAGCTTCCGCCCCTTCTGCATGCCCATCTCTTACCCTCCTCACATGCTTACTTCCCGTCATAAAAGGAATTCTTTTGCTCCCACCCCCCACACAAAATAAAAGTGCAACTTTGATGGCAATTGCGAGTAGAACCACAGCTTCCATCCGTTTTTGTTCAGAGGGACGGAACAAGCTCAAACGATATGCTTGTTATTGAAGCCTCCTTCAGTTCATTGCTAGTACTAGTACTATGGGATTAATTAAATAGTGATCTGCCCTATATGGATCCAGATACTGTTTGTACCTGCATGCAAACTCACACCTCCAGACATGCATGTGAGGTACTTATACAGTATACTACCTCCATTCCAATGAATAAGTCACGTGCACACATTTCAAAATTGAACTTTGGCCATAAATTAGATCAATATCTATTTCTTATGGTCAAAGTTGAATTTTGAAATGTGTGTGGGTCTTATTCGTTGGAATGGAGGGAGTAAATTAAAAACGCATAAGTATGCGAGGTTTTATGGAGAGAGGGAGTCTTAATGATAGATCTACCTAGAAATTCTTGGTTTACAGAACAAGCATGCTTTTGCTAGATGTGTCTTAGACTGTATAGGTTTGATAATTTATGCTTTAATTGATAATTTATGATGATCTGAGTAATTCCTTTTTTCTTGTGGGGTATGCAATCCTGTGTGAGAATGACAGCCATATGGTGGATTGTTCTTAATTAAGTTCATGCTGATCTGTAGGACCTACATCCTCCACAGTGAAAGTATCACCTCCCAAGCTTTTGCTTTTAGCAGATAGCTGCTCTGCCAACTGAATTTTATCCGAGCTTATCAACCGGATCAAGTGCTTAATTACAAACGAATTCCCAACTTCCACTGATCCTGCATTCCTGCATCGATCATGATGCCACAAATAACACCCGATAAAGATTCTCATGGAAAAAAATCACCTCATCCCTAGTTGTATAATCCAGGAGCTCTGTATTCACCTCTGCTTCTCAAAAGTTTTTTCTAAATGTGAGATAAGCTGATCAGAGGATGTTGGAGTTATTCTGACCACACCATAGTTCAACCTAAGCAAGTCAAATTCTTCTGTGTTTAGAGGGTCTAGCATCTATTCAATAATGGCTTAAGCTGGTCGGTGGCATGTTTATAGAAACATCAGGCGACCTGAACGACCTCTCAACATTTGTTTCTTGATTTTTCTGTTTCTTAATCTCCAGCTCTATGTTGTTGTTTTGTTTGCAAGCCTTAAAGGTATTAACATAAGAAAGAAGCCACAAAGCACATAAGTAACTGCATATATGGATCGAATAACCAAAACTGGAAATGGACCAGCATGTCAACACACGCCAAAATGCAAACGTTGTGGATTGAACTGTTGCTGTTCGGTCAACTGCTATCACTATGTAGTTAATTAAATACGGAGTATAAACCTATAGACGCACAAAATAATGCTCTAGGTTGTAACTTGTGATACCACCAACAGGGCCACAACATCTGGCCTTTCATTTAAAGCAATCAAGGGTTGTTTTGCTATGCAGATATATCTTCACTTGCTCAATACTAAGTAACAAAGATTCATTATGCATTGCATAACATTGTGTATTTCGAAATCCTCGTCTTGTTTTGTTTCTGTGTATGTCTGTCTTGTTTCTGTGTATAATGCCTTGAGCGGGAAGGAAGTCTTGTCTTGTTTCTATGTATGTCTGTCTATTCCATCAGAATTTCAAAATATACGTGTTTTGGCTGTTATTTACACTGACCTTCTGCCTTCTTGCATAATAAACCTAATGTCTTAAATTTCTGATACTTGCATATTTACTGACTAACATGATGTTCTGATCAGGGTTGAGGTGCATGCTAGCGAGGTTAGCAGCAGTGAGGGCTCTGTAACTGTGGATCTGTCAGAATCCACTGCCCAAGCGCTGAATGACGTACCTCACAGGAAATATTATGTTTCGGTCAAAATATTTCAGCAAATTCAGTACTACACAGGAAATCAAATATTTTTCAAAATATTTTTTTAAAATTTCAAATATTTAACTCCAAATGAATATTTCGGCCTTTTGGCTGAAATGCAAACTGAAATAACTGATTTATAGCTGAAATGAACTGTACAGAACCACCTTAGCGGCTTTCTTACAGCCTAAGACTTCTTGACTTGACCCACTGACTTCTAGCGTAAGACAAAGACTTGACTCACTAGCTTACTACCGAAAATATTCAAAAATAAATAAATATTACCATATTTCCAAGTGTCATTCGTTTCTTCATTGCACTTCTTGACTTGGCCCACTGACTTCTAGCGTAAGACAAAGACTTGAATCACTAGCTTACTATCGAAATTATTTACAAAATATATATTTGGACCATATTTCCAAGTGTCATCCTTTTGTTCATTGTTATACCACCGTTTGCTCTGTTATACTCAATCCTTAAGACTTGATTCATTAACTAACTACAGCATGACTAACTACAACAAGGATTATAACTAACAGCAGGAAGTCTCAAAGCACTAAAACTATACCTGTTTATACATGGATCAAATAGCCAAAAAGAAAAGAAGAGTAGCAGAGCCGCATGTCATTAGTAAAGTGCAGCACGGCAAATGTGAGTGCTATGAATTAAACTATTCACATTCTAATCTATGGTTTAATTGCTATCACTATGTATAGCTACTTAGATATTGACGCATAAAGCACAAAATAATGCCGTAGGCTGTAACAGCACCAGCAAATAAGCAGCCAAACAATTATTTATGTTCATTTACAGTAATTTTTCTTTGTTTTGCCTCAGCGGAATACATTCACTAGTTCAGTACTACATAGACTTATTTATTGCATTATGTAAACTATATGGGCATGGTTTTCTTCAGGGAGAAGGAACTGCAAGAAATGGAGGATTACTTGAAAGAGAATACGTGCAACACTGTAAGCGAAGTGATGGATAAGATTTTCGGTCTAGGGTGTTCCAGTCTAGCTGCTAAGTATGACAATATGTCAGCTGCTGAGCATGCTGATATGACTGCTCGACCTTCCTACTTTTGTAAGAGGCCTCCCGTAGGGTGACCGTCTTCTCCAGCTGATTCAGAAACCCAGTCCCTTCAGGCAACAGAACCAGCTTTGAGGAATGAACCATCGCGGCAGTATTTGCTACGTCGACAACCAAGGTAAACCATCTACTATCCTCTCTCTTGCAGGTATCTGGCATTGATTTACTTTTTCTCTAAGCAGTGTCATTAAAAATTTATGAGTATGGATCTGAGTTTATATATTCCTTGGTTTATAATGAGGGACTGTATCTTGTATAGTCATGCAGATGGAAAATGAGGTTCTCTTTAAGAAATTTCACTTATTTCCGAAGCACAGGAACTGCAGATTCATGCCACTAAAGCTGTTTTAAGTGAGTTATTGGAAGCTCAAACTGCGTGATCCTGGATCTGACTGGCAACTGGTCGACTGCCGAGGTTGCCTGTTGATCGTTGCTAGTAATTATCCCCTTGGCCCCTCATAATATGCAGGGTTATAAATTATCCAATCACCCTTGTATGCTACATGTTACTATTATAGCATCTTTGTGTTTGCAGAAAGAAGCGAAAATGCCTTTCTGCTCCCGAGCTCATTTGAGCTCGGTGAACAGTAAAATCGAAAAAATATCAAAAAATTCCAATTTTTTTTGGGAGAAACATTGACAAAAGTTCTAAGTGCTTGCAAAAATTCGTCATGAAATCACATTCCTGTAAGGCGTGGCAAAAAAAACAAATTCAGTGCTCCAAAATGCTTTTGAAAGTAGCATTTTCAGAGTACCGATTTTTTTTTTTGCCATGCCTTCTAGAAATGTGATTTCATAAAGATTTTTTGCAAGCACTTAAAACTTTTCTCAATGTTTCTCCCAAAAAAATTGTAATTTTTCGAATTTTTTTCGATTTTCTTTTGATTTTACTGTTCACCCGAGCTCATTTGTGCTCGGGTGCAGAAACTCTGCGTCCCAGAAAGAAGTATCTATCATCTATGTTTCTTGTTTAGCAAAATAGCAGAAGATATTGATAATATTCATGTATGTTTATTGGTTCCTCTACATGCACCATAGTTTTTTCCCCAATATTCATTCTTTTAGATAATGAGAGGGATCACGGGCCATGACAGGCGCACAATTTCTTAGCAACCAGTGCATATACCAACCTTATAAACACATTTAGGTGTTCGCCACACATATATCTAGTTAATTTACTTTCCTTTCAATGTTATGTGCTTCTTAATATGTGTTGGGGCCAAAACCCAAAAGCTTATCAATCGTTGAACATGATGACATCATATTCTGGTTTCTACTTGTTCTACTACTTGAACAGAAAATGCGATTTTGTGTTGGCTATGCATACAGGTGTGATGTTCCTGACGAAGAGATTATTCAAAATGGGAAAAAATGGATGACTAAGGAGGTGATGTTGGCATTCGAAAAATATGCTGAAAGAAATACTAATCTCATGGTCTGGATATAAACTTTTGAGTATTTTAATTGTTATAACCACAAGAAAGTGACCAGGAAAATTGTACAAATAAAGATTTATATTTCGTTTTAGGGTCTTGACTGGCAGATTGAGGAACTCTGTCACCAGTGCTTTAATGTGGAATACCATCACAAAGTTTTCCACCATTACAATTTCACTGTAAAGATTGAGAGCCCTAGTTCAAGTGATTCCAGAGTGGCATTGTTCTTCGCCGAAGTGAAAGAGATATTCGGAAGAAAATACTATTTCTGCTGCCCTCTAGAACCAAATGAAAATGGTACTAATCCTCTTCATGACCATATAGTGAATTAGCTATGAATATTTGTAGAGTTCTATTAAGAGTTTGTTGGGTTAATTTGTTTCAGGTCAGTGTTATGCATGCCATAACCAAGGAGTTGATGATCTAAGGCATCCAGCTACAGGTGGATATGACCGGGGTTCTCTAGATATCACATTCCCATTTACTTTTATGGATTAGTGAAAGTTGTTAAGACGCGCCTACACCGTACAATCCCCCCGAGCCAGCCCGAACCCAACCCGCCTTCTTCCGCGAGAGGCAGCCGTCGCGGGCGAGCGAGCGACGGTGGCAGCCGGAGCGAGGGAGCCCGCGGCGCCGTGACTGGCCGGCGATGGATCCATCGCCGCCATCCGCTTCCTCAGTGACGGCTCCTTTGCCGGGGCCGTGATCCGCGCCAGTTGCCTCCCTCCCTTGTCGGGATCCTTCGTCGGGGCCGTGATCCGCGCTAGCCGCCTCCCTCCCTCGTCGCGGCCGTGATCCCCGCCAGCCACCTTCCTCCCTCGCCGGGCTCCTTCGCTGGGCCCATGATCCGCGCCTCCTGTCTCCCTCCCTCGCCAGGGCTCCTTCGTCGGGGCCGTGATCTCCGCCAACAGCTGCCTCCCCGGACCTCATCGCCGGACATCCACCACAAGCAGGAGTGCCGTCGTCTCCCCAAGCTCCTTGCCTGCATTAATGGTGCCACCTGCTTCCCACAC
The DNA here is from genome assembly GCF_002162155.2 of Triticum dicoccoides. NCBI lineage: Eukaryota > Viridiplantae > Streptophyta > Magnoliopsida > Poales > Poaceae > Triticum > Triticum dicoccoides. The sequence goes on along the minus strand of NC_041382.1, from coordinate 212,812,608 downwards.
TAATTTTCCTCAAAAATTGAATCAGTTCAAAAAATGTTTTCATGTCTGGGTTTGCCTGAAGAAAAATACCACGTTTGTGTCAGTTCATCAGTCTTGCTATGAAGAAGATTCAGTTTAAAAATTGCACACACTATGCTCTGCCTACATGTTACACTATCTGATTCATCAGTACTACATGTGTGCTGCATCAGTGACACATGTTCCTATGATGCAGAAGCAGATAGTACATTGCAAAATGCTTGCATCAGTTCATTACACCCCTGCCACTTGATGCATAGTTTGGATGTCAAGGTTACTGTCAGTACCTCTAATATGCTAGCTTCAGGTCAAGCCAAAAAACATAAACTTATGCATCAGTCCAAGTAGCTACTAGGCTTTATATAAGGTTCAGCTACCACTGCAAGTTGTATGATGTTATTTCTAATAGTACATGCCATGTAGTAGCGTCAGTTCGAACTAGTAAAAGAATATCGTTGAAAAAATATACACTTGGTACACAGTAAGTTCAATGATACATAAACTAGGAGTACTTCTAGTGTAGTTGCATAAGTTATAGATGAAAAAAAGAGAAGACATGCATCAGTTTATATATATGCATATCCATACATATCTGAAGTTTAATGTTCAATTTGCGAGCAGTGCAACAAATATTTATGCATTAGTTACAAGGAAAAAGATTAGAAAAAACTTTGCATAACAGATGAAGTTCAATGTTTAGTTTACGAGCAGTGCTAAAAATCAGTACATCAGTACGTCAGTGTTGAACATGTACATTCATCAGTTTGACTTAAACTAAAGCAGATACAAAATAGAGAACAAAGTTTAATAACGCTCAGCGATGCAACTTCAACTTGTACATTGTCTTCAGTGTATGACATGTTACACATAGTATGTATACGACAAAATGCAGAAAAGATTAATCCCAAAACTGTTGAATGTCATTGCAGAAACATGCAAGGCGACACGCGCAGCGAGGGTTTGATGAGCCAAGCAGATATGGGGCACCGCCTGTTGGGTAACACCAGAAATAACACCTGGATACTTCAACAATACATGCAAATTTCAAGCTACACCAGAATCATCAGAAGCACGGACAAGTTCTTCTATGCAGCAAACACCGATATCTGGGAATACAAGCTTTTCCACTATTGGGTTGCAACAAGGTCAACAATGTCCCCAACAACAAATGTTTTCCTTCCCTAGCTCTTGCAGAAAGGCAAGGACACACAGGCTTCCACCAGTCGCTCCGTCAACATCAATCATCCGTGTTGCAAAAGCGGTTGCGACGGGAAGACCAGGCCAAAGAGACAGAAATTTTGACCACTCTAGCAGGGTGCAAAGTACAATATATGAGCCATATATACAGGAGCAACCTTACAACGAATCTGAGGGGAGACGGTCGTACAATGTGAGACGGAGAGCTTCGTCAACAATGCTCCCTCCAAGAGATGCATTACCGCATGTGCCAAGGGTGACACCATCCGCGCCCATACACCAGGGTGAACAACAAACACCGGAGGCAGCACAGAGCTATACACATGTAAGTATCCATTAAAAAAACATACAAGCACAGTCCATACCATGGTACTGTGACCACCCCATCTAACATTTTCATAATTGCGTTTTTTGTTTGCTTACTGTTGCGTGCAACCACCTAACATTGAAGCTTATGTTCTGCCAAGGCTAGAGGCGCGCTTTGAAAATTTCAAAGAAGCAAAGGACTTCTACAACGTCTATGCAAAGCACACGAGTTTCGCTGTCAGGGAAGGCTCCAAGGTTGAGACCAGAGTCTACCTTTATTGCACGTTCTATGGAGTCTATGAATCGAAGGTGTCAGAAGCAAATAGACAGCGGAACAAGACGACAGCCAGGACTAACTGCGACGCTAAAATGAGGCTGGAGAGGGAAAATGATGGAACACTTGTCATAAAAGAGATAGTCTGGGACACAACCACATGCTATAGCTCACCCCCCAAATGCTTGTCTTCTTGCACTCCCACAAAAACTTTGACAAAACAATCTTGGAGTACGTCAAGTATCTGCAGTTCAAAGGCATTGAACACGCACAAATCATGAGCATACTAGGTGGCGATGACCCTGGTAGCTACTTCCTCGAAATGAATGCCAAAGACCTGATTAACCTGTAAGTACAAACTTGTTCTCCTCCCATAAACCCCCTCCGTATTTTTTCCTCTGTCAGGACAAACATATTATGCAACGCATGACCTGATGCCAGTTCAACATGCATTTTTGAATGAGTGTTCACTTTTAATATGCAACAAAGCAAAGAATTCAAGGATGGATGATGTGGACGATGTCCTAAAGACTGTCAACTTCTTTAGGGAGATGAAAGCTATAAACAGGGAATTCTTTTGTGACATGCAACTCGATGAGTCCGACAGAGTTAAGAACATATTCTGGGCGAACGTGCCGAGGGGCATATCAGGACTTTGGTGACTGCGTAACGTTTGACACCACATATAAGACCAACAAGTACCATATGCCACTTGGGATGTTTGTGGGTACTAACAACCACTTACAGACTACATTCTTTGGTTAGCCGTGTCCCCGGTTATGGACATCTTGAGTATCTGGTTCTTGGATTATCATGTTGATCTCATCACTCTAAATTAATTTGTTGGATTGTTAATTACTGTTTAATTGGGATTGAGATGGGGTTACCATTCTCAATGTTTATCAACTACCATCATAGTTAAATAAAATATATTCCTTTGTTGTAGGGAAAAATTGGCTTGTCACAAAATATTAACCTTAGAGCTTTCCACCAGCCATATATGCATGTAGTGATAGCTTTTACCTGTTCATTGCTTTACTGTGTTATATTACCAGCATATTCCATGTGCTGACCCATTTCCAGGCTACAACATATCATGTTGCAGACTTTTTAGACGAAGAGTAAGGTGCGCTAGGTCGTTGTCGTGCACTCAGCTATGCTGTTGGAGTTGATGGACTCACTTTATCTTCCAAGCCTTCCGCTGTTATCGTATTTAGATGGCCTTAAGCAATATTATTGTAATAAGTTCTCTTTTGATACATTCGATGTAATAAGTGTGTGATTGCACTCTGTTATAATCCTTCAAGTATTGTGTGTGTCAGCATTACCGATCCAGGGATGACACTTATACACAGAGATTTGACCGTTTGAGGTCGGATCGCTATAGCATACCTGTACAACCTGCACGAAGACTTTAAGGATGAATTCACATCAATCCTCAACTGGCCCGTCATGCCAACTGAGTTTGAGGCTACCTGGAAAAAACTCATGGATAAGTACAACCTCCATGATGATGCCACGATGGTGGGCATGTGGAACGAGTGTGAGAGATGGATAGCAGCCTACTTCAAAGAAACTTTCTGTGCCAAAATGACATCCAGGCGACGCAGTTAGAGCATTAACTATGTGCTCAAGAAGAACTTCGTAATTGAGAGACAAAACCTACACCGGTTTGTCAACCAGGTAAACTCCTGCGTCAAAACCAGGAGGCAGACAGAGAACCAGGAGACAATGGGTAACCGGGTATAGCTCTATCACCTATCGTAAGACAAAATAACATGCTTACTAAGTAAAACTTTATTAGTTAGACAAGTTTTTGCTGCGAGAAAACTAATAATTTGGTCATCATTCTTGCATGGGCATAAGGAACAAAACACATTGACCTTCTATGGGTTTGACACCCAGATGGCAAAGTTTTACTCACGAGCTATGTACAACGAGATCAGAAAAAGGCTAAAACTGAGCACACTCTTCACGACGACAGAGACGAAAGAGCCCACAAAGTATCTCGTGCGCTACAACAACATGCAAAAACTGTCTACATGGTCTCAGCACGCGTTCCAGGTGGTTGCAGACCCTGTGGGAGAAATATATGCCTGCGAGTGCAAACTATGGGACCACACAGGTGAGGACTAAAAAAAGATGTTACATACTGTACTACTTATTTTTTGCAAAGTTTTCGTTCGAAAGAAATGACAAGACACATGCACCTCTTCCAAAAAATACAGGTATTTTTTGCGTGCATGTCCTGTTCATGATGTAGACAATTAAGGTTGCCAACGTTCCAGAGAAATACATCCTCAGGAGATAGACCAAACGCCCGAACGTCCAGCCAACATTCAATAGAAATGACTTGAGGACAGTAGCATCAAACAAGGCATCCCAATACTGCGTTGAAAGCTCACTGCTGCAGCTGAACATGAGGGTGCACAGAAAAAACTTGAGAAGCCAAGAGCAAATGGCGAGGTCACGGGTCGTCATGGATAAACTTGAACAAGAACTCGACGCCATGCATTCTGCTGAAAACGAAGGTCTCGCGGACAATGAAGCCATTGAGCAGGATATTGCTACGATCTTATCCGAGATGAACCATCTGGGAGCTATTGACCCATTCGACAACGAGGAAGAGGAGCAACAACAACCAGAGCTTGCCCATGTACAAACTCAAGAGCAGCAACATGCTCACATGCAAGATCATGAGCTTGATGATGATGTAGGCGAACGACATGACAACAGGACATCCTACCACCAGCAGCAGGAAAGGGTGATTAAACCACCCATATTCTCAAACACAAAGGGGAGGAAGAGTAAGACGCTAGCAGCGAAAGCAGCAGCCAAAAAGCCGCCACGCCCCATCAGGCGTGTGGAATTTGGCCCGCATGACAAACCTCTCGGGATAAGGTCATGTGGATTCTGCAACGTTGTGACGAACCATAATTACCTCACATGCCCACTCTGCACAGATGCCACTGTCAACAAGCAAATGCTGCAGAAGTAGATTGGAGCCGCCCATGTTTCTACCAATGGAGATGACACACGTAACAGCTACACTTGCCGCAAGTGTGGAGGAACTGACGGACATAATGCCCGAACATGCAAAGTGGGCAAGGAGGTCAGTGGCGCTAAACAAAAATAGGGAAAAGTCCAGAGTTCCAAAAAAAATCAAAAGAAGAGGATGAAGAAGAAGAGTTTGACGAGAATGACGACCAATCGGACAAAGCCAATGAAGATGACAATGTTGGGGACGAGGAAACTGAAACTGACGATGAAGCTGCCAAGGCTCAAGCAGGAAAGGGCGCCGCCAAGGGACAACATTCGGGGCCAGTTAGGAGGAGCTCAAGATTGAAGAATCCATAGTGGTTATGGTGCTGCGTCAACTGAAAAATAAGCTTGTACTCTTAGTTGCCTCAGTACACAATGAGGAAACATAATAGAAACACTATCGTTACCAAAACTTATTTAGCTTTGTCATCGATTTCTCGATCAGTACTATAGTTAAGATATAATTTGTGATTTGTGCCCGCTAGACAATTGACATTATTATGTAAACCATTTGATAATCCTTTTGAATGCAGTCATGAATACATTTCAAAAAACTTATCTGGATTTATGTAACGCCAACACTACTGTCGACTAGTAACTCAGCAAAAATATGTTAAGGACAATTTAAACTCTTATAGTACACCAGTACTGATAATTCTCACTCGTCAGTACAAGGTAGAGTAACCAAACACACCCGTGAACACCTCAAAAAACATAGTTTGAAAAACAAGCTATGTCTGGTTCTACCAGTCCTAGTTTAGAAATTCCATTAGTACATAAAAATAATTACCTCAAGCAAATGAAAATATAATACACTTGTACTGATGAAAAACTAATTAATCTGTAAAATACTTTCAAAGATTATGTTGATATAAACAATCCTTTCAAAAAAATGTTTTAAAAACATTAGCATGACACACATAGTCTGACTGGTATTTGGTATGTTCAATTACACTTCAATCAACAGTCCAAGTACCCACAGTAGAGGAGTACAAACCTCCATCAGCACCAACCCTGACACGTGCAAGTGGGATAAGCAGCTGATAAGTACAGCTTTGACAAGACAGATGAGTGCGACAGTAAAATGCCATCATCATCGACCCTAAGACGAGCAAGTGGGATAAGTAATTGATAAGTACAGCTTGACAAGACTACTCAGTGCGACCAGATTTATACCCTGGCAAAGAAATTGGCTTGGACGGTTTGTTCTTCCAGGCCACCGCCCGCGCCATCCACTTGGCGGTTGCCACAAGGGACTGCAAACGACAACCCCACGCCACTACACCCACGTCCCCGATGAACCGCCTCCCACACATCCTTGTCGATGCACTGCAAAAATACCCCATTCTCTTCCATCTTTGCTTCATTCCCAGAACCACCATCGTTGCTTCCATATCCACCGTAGGAAAAAAAAGAAACTTCTCTCTGCCAAGCACACAGTCGCTGGAGGAGGGAGATGGCGGAGGAACCGTCCACCAAGCGTCATCTTGGTGAGACGTCCGACAAGAGCAACAACCTTGTCGACGTTCCCGTCCCCGGCGAGAAGCGCGAGTACACCAAAACCCTCACAGGGGTTGAGCTCCACGGCGAGGAGACACTGGAGATCGTCTACACCAGCGAACCAGACAAGGCCGACGAGATGATCTCCAGGCTCTGGAGGAAGGCTGGCGACATGCATCGTAAGATAGTCGGCGTTGGTGTGCACTACACCAGGGAAGACGAACCTCCCTAGATGGCAGCAGTCCTTCAATTGTGCATGGAGGAACTCTGCCTGGTGTACCACATCGCAGCGGCCACAAAATAGTGACCCATACTACTCATTTCCCCTGTTTGGTTCATCTGTTTAATTAGTACTGTATCCTGAAAATTTCATCAAACTTGTTGCCCAACTAGATGTACTAGTGTGGTTTGTGAAAGTGGATGCACTACTGCATTTTCTCAAGTAGATACACTATAAAATGTATTTTTTAACCTGATGCACTGGATTACTATCTGAAAAATCTTGCAGAAGATTAATTTCTGAAGTTGATGTACTAGTGTAGTTTCTGATCTTGATCCGATAGTGTAGTTTGTGTACTCGATGTATTAAAAAGATGTTCCCGAACTTGATGTAGTGAAGTAGTTTCTGAATTTGGTCTAATGTTATTTTCATAAGCAAAAAAACTAAGAATATGTGTTGTCATATTCAACAAAAGTAAACTAGACTAGTACTAAAGCAACACATACAATAGTGACTCAAACTATGTATAATCCGAAAAGAAAAATGACATGGTGTAGTTGAATTTAATTCCAGAACTTTGTTTAATAGTTTCTGAAGTACATCCATATTTATTATGCTATATAAGCATCTACTTCATGGATTCATCGCTTGTAAAACAAAACAAAAATGAAGAGTTCAAACATCAAAGTAATGCTAATCTTCAAAATGTCTCTCCCCTTGCAGGCCCAAGCGCCTGCATGAGATGATGCAGCATGAGAAGTTGTTCACATTTGCCGGTTTCAGCATTGAAGCCGACAAAGAGAAGCTGAAGAAGTCTGGTTTGGAGATCAACCCCAACAAGTACATCGACATTCAGCGCATCTGGGGAGTTCCGTACACCGAAAAAGAGTACGACTCCTTGACTGATGTTGCAGCCAGCGTCATCCACCCAGCATCATCCACCCATTCTACAAAGGCATGAAGAAGAACATCGACACGCAGGAAGACCACGAACTGCGGGGGATCAGCCCACTGCCAGACAACCTCATCGAGTACGCAGGAGTATATGCGTACGCCGCGTACAAGTCATGGAACATGATCGACAACATCACAAATGGTTGGGAAATTTCAAAAGCGCGGGAGGCTGACCACTACTATGATGCCCCTTTTAGGGATGAAGATACATCAAAGCCTGCCTTCATTTTTCTTCCGCTTGTGCTTGCCTTTTATCTTGTTGTTTCAGATTCGTAGTTTGCTCTTGTTGGGTTGAACCAATATGATTATGCCGTGCTTGTCATTGTTGAACAAGTTTACTTATGTCATCAAGTACATTGTTTTCCTTATCTCATTATATAAGTTTGGTAGCTTCATATTTTGTTAATGCATCATTTAAAATTCAAAGTAGCTTCTGAATGGAACTTTGTGGCTGCTCTAAAGTACTAGTTATGAAGCAACTAATCACACAACGTTGTTCCATGTGTAGTTTCGATTCAGCATTGTATATAAAACATAACATTGAAAACAATCAGTACAATTTGAGTTGCTTAACAACGCTTCAAAAGTTGAAGCGGAAATTCTTAATACTTCATGTACTGTTCTCATTCATATGTAGCTGCTAGATAATTAACAAGTACTACAACAGAAAAAAGTTAAGAAGCATCAACACACACTTATGTTGGTCACTTGCAGACTAAGAATGACAGTACTAGTACACTTGATTGGACAATACATACTTACTACAATAAAAAGTACAAAGAAGGATCAGTTCGTAATCCCCCCCCCCCAAAATGTTAGACCAAGAACATAAGTGCTACTATGAATGGACTATCAGTACAACTTACTCTACACGCAAGTACCATAGTGCTGAAAATGATACCAGAAGACCCTTGAGAATAATCACAAAAACAAACACAAAAAGAAGGCAAAAAATTCAAATGAAAAAATAACACTTACACAAAATTCACAAGAACTAGAACAAAAGTATCAGTCTAAGTTACAGGTGGAATCAAGTACTAGGTTCAAACAAAAAAGTAAAAATTGACCGCCCAAGGACAGGCAGGCCCTGACGCTGCTAGATACTTGAACTCGAGCCCATGGCGGAACCGTCGGTGAATCCCTAGTAATATGCACAATGTAGGGCCAGCCAACCAGGGCCCACAGGTCATGAGAGAGAGAGCGCCGTGTATAAGTATTCAGAGGAGTTCGACCAGTAGGACTCGGCCGCGCTTATAAACAGGTCGAGAGCCTCCTCCCTTAGCGAGGTGGGACTAGACCCAGAGCACACGCACATCCAGTGGTCCCTAAAATCGCCCGCGTGGGCCATTTGGGCCGGAAAACGGCCCAATAGCCTCCATCGTCTACAAACACCCCACCAATAAGGCCAGTTAAACAAAGCAGAGCGCGGGGCAAAGAAAAATAAACTACAAAAGAAAATGTTTGAAAACTGAAAATATAAAAGTTCAAATACTAGTTCACATGAAATAATTTTAAATACAAAAATAATAATTTTAGCTCGGCACCATGGATGATAAAAAAAGGAAAAAATATGATATAAAAACAATGAAACTCTAAAAAGCAGAGAACTTAATAGCCTATCTGTTAAATCTACATAATTTAAAACACCGAATTAAATATTACTTTCAAGTTCAACTACTAAAATGCAAGAAGTTCAAATAGATTTTGTTTGTCAATTCTGCTAAATTTCTTATTTATATAAAATCTGACAAGTTCAACTACTAAAATGCAAGAAGTTCAAATAGATTTTGTTTGTCAATTCTGCTAAATTTCTTATTTATATAAAATCTGTCCACACCTCAATGAACGATTTCGTCATAAATAAAAAACTCAGTTCAAACATACATATGAGATAAGTACTAAAAAGCAGGAATAGCCAGGCCACTCACACCACTGTGACACCAAATTTCAAAACCATACGCTGTATGAAATTACAATTCAGTTCACACAGCACTAAACCATAAGTGCACTAAAAAGAGAATACAAAAACTATAAAGGCCTAACTTAGGTTGGGACAGATGAAAATAAAATAAATCCCAGTTTTGAGCAACAACTCCCGGGGTACTCAAATATGTTCTGAGATCAACTAGTGTATACAACTTCAGTGGAAAAAACAAGACTTCACCTCCACACGGAAAAACATCACAAAGCATACATCACTTAAACAGTGCAAAATGCCATCATCACCACCCCTGAGACGTGCAAGTGGGATAAGCAACTGGTAAGTACAGATTGACAAGACTACTCAGTGCGACAGTAAAAACCCTTGGCTTGGACGGTTGGTTCTTCCAGGCCACCACCTGTGCCACCTACTGGGCGGTTGCCACAAGGGACTGCAAACGGCAACCCCACGACCACTACACCCACGTCCCCGACGAACCGCCTCCCACACATCCCCGTCCACGAACTACAAAATACCCCATTGTCTTCCATCTCTGCCTCATTCCAGAACTATCATCGCCGCTTCCATCTCCACCACAGGCAAACCAGAAACTTCTCTCTCCCAAGCCCACAGTCGCCGAAGGAGGGCACTGGCGGAGGAACCGTCCGCCAAGCGTCATCATGGCAAGACGTCCCACAAGAGTAGCAACCTCGATGACGTTCACATCCCCGGCGAGAAGCGCACGTACACCAAAACAATCACAGGGGTTGAGCTCCACGGCAAGGAGACACTAGAGATTGTCTGCACCAGTGAACCAGACAAGGCCAACCAGATGATGAGCAGGATCAGGATGAAGGGTGGCGGCTTGTATCCTAGCTTCATCGGAGTTGATGTGGAGTACACCAGAGAAGATGAACCTCCCCATATGGCAGCAGTCCTACAGTTGTGCGTGGAGGAACTCTGCTTGGTGTACCACATCGAAGCGGCCACAAAATGGTAACCCATACTACTGTTCATTCATCTGTTCTACTAGTACTATTCCCTAAAAATTTCCTTAAACTTGTTTCCCAACTAGATGAAATACTATAGTTTGTGAAGTGGATGCACGAGTACATGTTTCTCAAGTTACCTGCAATTCTGAAATTGTGAAGTGGATTGTTTCACCAGATTAGCATTTGAAACTAATGCACTGGATTAGCATCTAAAAATTGTTTCACCAAATTAATTTCTGAAATTGATGTACTAGCATAGATTCTGATCTTGATGCACTACTATAGTTTATAGAACTATTGTATTAAAAGATGTTTTTAAACTTGATGTACACAAGTAGTTTCTGAACCTGGTCTGATGTAATTTTCAGCAGCAAAAAATGAAGTAAGAACTTGGTGAAGCACTGGTATAGGTCTTTTATTCAACAAAAACAAAACTAAACTTGAAGTAAGCAGCACATAGATCATTTACTCTGGTTTATAGGTTCTTGACATAGTTTTTGGTGTACATTCATCCATTAATTATGCTATATAAGCATATACTTCATGGATTCATCGCTTGTAAACCAAAAAACAAAAGAATTAAATCTTCAAAAAAGAACACTAATCTTCAATATGTGTCTCCCCCTTGCAGGCCCAAGCGCCTCAAAGAGTTCTTGTAGGAGGATAAATTGTACACATTTGCCAGTTTCAGCATTGAAGGTGACAAGCGGATGCTGAACAAGTCTGGTTTGGAGATCAACCCCAACAACTTCATCGATATGCAGCGCAAGTGGAAAGTTCCAACCACCAGAAAATTCTACGACTCCTTGGCCGATGTTGCAGGCAGCGTCATCCACCCATTCTACAAAGGCATGAAGAAGAATATTGACACGCAGGAAGACCAAAAATTGTGGGGGACCAGCCTGCTGCCAGACAACCTCATCGAGTACGCATGAATAGATGCGTATGCCATGTACAAGTCATGGAAGATAATCAACAACATCGTTATAGGTTGGGATATTTCAAAAGAGCAGGAGGCTGACCCCTACTACCACTGCAACTTCGCGGGATGAAGAGGCATGAAACTCTGCCTTCGTGTTGCTCGCACTTCTGCTTGTCCTTAATGTTGTTGTTTCAGATTTGTAGTTTGCTTTCATTAGGTTGAACCAGCTTCCTTATGTTATGTGTGTTAGGATTTGAACAAGTTTGCTGCCTATGTCTATCAAGTACATCGTTTGCTTATGTCGTTCGACAAGTTCTAGCTTCCTATTTTGGTTATCCATCATTTGAGTTTGAAGTAGGTCATGAATGAAACTTGATGGCTACTATGCAGCACTAGTCATGGAGCAACAAATCACACATGGAAATTTTCACAAAAAAACTATGGCAGACTAACTAAGGACAACAACAAATAGTAGCCTTGGATGCTTAGTACAACTTAGACATGTACGGTAGTACTATCACACTAAAAATCAGTTTTTTGTTTCAAAAGAACACTAAAAAGACTAAGTTTCAGCCGAGGACAACATTCAGCACTAACAAAATCATGCTAATAGTAGTTAGAAAATTACTAAGTACTGCAACAGGAAAAGCAAAGAACCATCAGTACGTATTTCCTAGTCACTAGTATGCTAGGATTGAAAGTACTGGTACACTTCAACACACAGTACATCCATTGTACAAAAATAAAAAGGAACGGGAAGCTTCAGTTCGCATTCCCTAAAACAGTGACACACTAAGAATAACACTAATAGTATAATTGAAATCTCAGTACAACCTAGTCTATACGGCAAGTACTATGATGATACCAAACATTGCCTTGAGAAGAACCACAACCTAGAAAAAAGAAGGCCAAAGCTAAATCAAAAAGATATCAGTTCAACCAAGGAGAAAAATCACAAGAAAGACAACAGAAGCATCAGCCCACATTGAACAGTGAGGTACTAGTTTCAAACAACACAAACAAATAAAATGATCAAAGGACTAGCACAATTGAAATCTCAGTATAACTTAGTTTATTTGGTAAGTGCTATGATGATACCAATTAATGCCTTGAGAAAGAAGGCCAAGACTCAACCAAATAGATTAAAGTTCAACCAAGGACAAAAATTCACAAAAACAAACAACAGAAGCATCAGTCCACATTGACTAGTGAAGTAATTATGAACTTAATAGGGCTATATGTTAAATGTAGCTAATTTAAACTAGTGCTTTAACTTTTACTATGAAGTTCAACTACTAAAATTAAAGAAAGTTCAAACAAAAATTTGGCTCTCAAATTTGGCTAAATTTCTTATACTTAAATAAAATATGGCTAGAGATCACGTAGCAACTTCGTCGTAAATAATTTCAATCCCCAAAAAAATTCAGTTCTAATACATTATATGAAATCAGTTCTACATAACAAAGAAGCGCCACTCCACTCTCGCTAGATCCACAAGTGCTATTGTGACACCAAATTTTAAATGCCTTACGCTGAATGGGATTACAATTCAGTACTAACAGAACTATACCATAAGTATAAGAAAAGAGGGTACAAAAACTATAAAGGTCCAACCTAGGTTGGGACAGATGAAAATAAAATAAATCTCACTTTTTCAGCAACAACTCGTAATAAACTTGGAAAAAGGTGTTAGTACAAAAAATAGAACTTAACCAAAACGAACTCCCGATGAAACATACACAAGTGAAACAGCTATTCAACCACACTATCATCATGGAAAAAAGTTTGTTAAACATTGTGCCACACTTAAACACAACACAAAATATACCAGTTATTACATAGTACTTGACAAGACATGCAAACACTACAAACAAAGCCTACAATGCTTTCAAGAGATATATCACACAACTATCCATTTCACTATGCAAATGATGACCATTTCTTCTATGCACCAGGAGCCAAAGCCTGAACCTCCTTGGGAAGCTCCGTCACCAGAAGCTGGTTATTCCGGTTGAACACAACTCTATACAGATCCTCAGCATTCCAATCAACAATACGAGGCTACAAAACAATAAAACAAATTATCAAAAATCATGACACATAAAAAGAAGAATACACAATCAGCCAAACACAGAAAAGTGAAAAGCTCAACTAGAACCCACCTCATTATTTTGAATGTTCTCAACGATCTTTTCACCATCATAGGATCCCGCATACTTCAGAGTATAATGGCCACATTCATTCGCCCCTTGAAGTGGAACCTTAACAAATGTTGGTTTCTTTGCAAAAAGCTCCCATTTGGGCTGCTTGCTCGCATTGTACTGAGCATCACCATACACAACCTTCATTACTTGGACCAATCTAGAGATTTTTGAAAAAGAAAAGAAACCACACATTTTCAGGTCTCAGAAAAGAAGAAACAAAGATGCGGAAAATTAATCCAGTACAGATAATAAATGTCACTCACAATCTTCTCGCAGTCTTTATGATAGGTGTTCTTTGAAGGATGATGGTTCTTCGGATAAGGTAAAGAGTCAAGGATGCTGACGCTACTTCGGTACCGATTCATGACATACAAGGAAAAGTGGTTCACTTTCCTACCCTTTGATAAAACCATAGGTTTGAATAGAGGCATCATGATCTAAAAACAAATGACCAAAAAAGATATATTAAATATTCAAAATAAAAACCAGCATGGCAACAAACAAAAAAATCAGCTAGTAGAACTCACAAGGTCGACACTGAGCAAGTCTTCCTTATCTTTAACATAGCTCTTGAAATCTCTCGCTGCCGTCTCCACATTAAACTCTTTATCTTCATCACCATAAAATGTACAGTCAAGCACAACCTACAGAAAGCCAAAAAAGAAATAGATAGGGGAAAAGGATCAACAAGCAAAGTATTATTAAAACTCGTAAAACAAAAGGCAGTCTTGTTTAACAGAAATGAACGATCTAATTGATTACCGTGATGAAATATGGACTCAGCAATACCCTTCTCCCAGACGCAAAATCCGCATTTCTCTCGGGATCTTGCTTCCAATCATCAATGAGGAAGTCCATTACATCACCCTCCATCATTTGCCCAGGTGCAAAAACTTCCCAGATGTGTTTCCCAGTGAAGCTAGTTACACTATCATCAGGCTGAGGTATCATTGAGAATGTATTCCTGCAGCACACACAAGAACAAAAAGAAGGGGAAGCAAGATAAGGCATTCATAGCAGTTCAAGTTGTATAAAAAGTAATAGTTTCGGTCTTATTTATCTAGTAGTTAGAAACAATAGAAGAAAAGAAGAGGAAATATAATGAGAGATACTCACTCGGCATACTTCTCACGTCCTTCATCACTAAGCAACAGACTATACAACTTGCGAGCCTTGTCCAGATGAGGGAAATTATGAGGGTGAAGCTGCTGCATAGGGGAGCAAAACTTTATAGGAGCTCTGGGCGCACGCTTCGTGCTTACAACATTGCCAGAATCCAAAGCATGATCCTTCCTAGTAGCACCAGCTCTATGGGCCACTATTCTAGCAAGGGGAGATACACCCTTGGTAGCGGCGCTCCTGGTGACTCTTCCCATGCCAGCAATCTTGTCAAACGCATCATCATCACTGTCTATCAATTCCACAATGGGATTCTTGGGTGTAGAGGGGCTCTCTGCACAAGTAGCCATAGAAGCTTTCAGAGCTCCCAACCACCCCTTCATAACACCATATCTTGTCTTTTCGAGAGAACGCCCATGGCTAAAATCAATAGCTACACGCTCGAGCTCCGAGAACTGGCAGCCAAAGATCCTGTAGTCATGCTCACCAAGATCCAGCCACTCACCTGCAAAATTAAAAAAAGAAGGAGCGCATCAAGCGTAAGTTCAAATGCATAATTCATGACAGTACTAGTCAAGAAGTACAAGCTGCAATTTTTTTTACAAAAGGTCGTGCATACGTACAGGGTTCGATGCCAAACAAACCCCGAAAGTCAACATCAAACACATTGCAAGTTGCGCAGCTATAGAACAAAGTCTTTATAATGTAAAGAATGTCTTCGTGGCTGTAATCCAACATTTGAATCACACCATCCTCCCGGCAATGATATGTCTTGACGTTTTGTAGCATAAAGAAGCTACAATCATGCCTGTTAACAAAAGAAAAAACAAAAAGGGTACATCACAAATTCAAAAATACAGGAACACCATCCTCCCAGCAAGAAAAACAACTAATAAAAATTAATAAAAACGAATACTCACGTGTTTTTCTGCTGCGGCACCCGCACAAACTCGCAAGAGAAACCATCAATATGCGCCGGCGAGAACGGTTTGGCACTGTCTACGCTAGACTCCCTCAAAAGCTTCTTTATGTTATCTGTCATAGTCCTTAAGAATCTAACTGCATCACTCCAGGTTTCATCGTGGAGTGAGTCAAGACACTCGAAACAACGAAACCTCAAATTCAGAAGAATCAAGCACCAATGCTTAGATTCTTTAGTAGGCTTCATGGCAGCCTCAAATGACGGCGGATCAAAAGTAGGGAAAAGAAGCTGAAAAATAAATCACAGAGGAAAAATGAATTTAACAAATCATAATGAAACAAAAAATCTAGCCTCCAAAACAATAAAATAAAAGAGGGAAATTGAAATTCAGAAGTACAAACAAATCAGATAATCATAAGTTCTAATTGAGTAAGCAACCCACTACAAAAAATAAATGCTACTCAAGCTTATATCCACTGCCCAAACTTGCAACAAACATATCAGTTCAATTTCCTTGCGACAATACGTGCAGCTTTCAAAAAAGAAGCACACTTCATTCAAAAGTACATGGGTAAAATGCAGGCTACTCCAGTTCATTCCCACCCCCCAAACTTGCAAGAAAACATGACAATTATAGTTCATGAGTACAAAAAGTTCAAGTTCACCTACTTGGTCAAAACCATCAGCCCATGATCTCGTGAACCACTGTAGCACATTGGCATCAATATGTTCATCATGGATCTTGGTCTGTTGTACAAAAAGAACAACAACAGTTAGAAAATTTCCAAAATAACTTATCATCCTATCTACAAAGAAAAATACTAACCGTCACCCATCTGGGAACTATCGACTTGTCAGTGTCTCGGTACTTCTGACGTAGAGAATATAAAACAATGTCAGCACTGTCTGAGTTGAGCATGCCAGTGGGGACAAACGCTTTAGCAATAGAACCAACACTGGCATCAAATTCTCTATTTTGAAACATCGTCTTGTCGCTAGGAAAACACAAAAGATGACATGAATTAAAACTACTGCAATAAAAACAATAGTCACATGAGCGAAAGAAAAAGAGACGAAAATGATACGGGCAAAATCCCAAACTAACCATTTCCCACGGTTCATGCGCAACCTCGTAACAGCGAAGAAAAAAAATCAACGTTAACAACATTAGCACCTTCTGCTTGCAGAAAAAGAAGAAAAACAATAAGTTCAAGCACTACAAGTGAACATGTACAAAATGCCATAAATGAGAAGTACTCCTCATTTACAAGTCCTTACATGCACTATCATCGTTTGACGATGGGAGTTCGTGTGATGACACCAATATGCCTCCAGATTCAGGGTTTGATGATGGAAGATCTTGTGAGGACAGCAATATGGCTGCGCTTTCAGGGTCTTAAGAAAGAAAATCCTGGGACGACACGAGCGCCTCCTGTGTCAACGGGCCAGAAGAAATCGACATAAGTAAATCATCATCCTCAGATGGCACCTCCTCCAGGCTAGAAGCATCTTGCAATGCATCACCATAATCAAGCCCTCCAGGCGGAAAATTTTCCGGCGGCAAATCTTCACAATCATAAAGATTTTCATTCCCACCAATACCAACACTAGACGATTTGGCCTCAAGTATGCTGGCAGCACCAACATCCTCATCTGCAACTATGGTACCAACATCACGCCCACTGCTTAATGGAACACCACAACCATCATCTCCACCACTAACGGCAGCCTCACGCTCAACATCAGTCATCTAAAAAAAATAAAAATTCATAAAAAGTGAATAATATGAGCAAAACTAACAATAAAAAAAAGCTAGCAAGAGGTGCACACACCAACTATTACAGCTACAAAGAAACACCAGCGAAAACTGCATATAAAATTAATGCAAGCACATAAAAGCAAACCTTAGCAGCATTCACAACAACATCATCGATCTTGCTGCTACTAACATTCAAAGGAACATCACCAATGGTCGAACTAGGGTCATCACCAACAACATGACCCTGATTCGTAGTGATGAAGAAAAAAACAATGCTATTATTAGCAACAATAAACACAAAGAATTAAACCACACTAACAAAAGGTAGGTATTGATGTAGGGGGAAGATAACCAGCACCCTCAACACCACGTCCATCTCTCAACTCATCGTGCAGAGATGAAATATTGGGAACTTGAGATGACGGCATCTCCAGGACTGGCCGTTTATAGAATCCGAAAAAGACAACTTCCTCTTGAGTTTTCCACTACAAACAAGGGGAAAAAGAGTTAATTAGTCAATGCAACACACATGAAAAAATAAACATCATATTAACAGATTTAAATCAACAGCACTACCAATCTTTAACTGTCGGTGCCAATTTGTTATTATTTACCAATAGGCCAGTTGAACAAAGATGTTAGTTTCAACCACACATGAAACAACAGTACTAAAAATCATACCTAAACCTCACAAAGCTTAAGAAATGACAAAATCTAAATAGGTAACTCTGTAGTACACATGTTCCCTCCAGCAAAAATAGCTATACCTAAATAAAAAAAGGTCTGCAAGAAACAACATAAATAAAACTCACTGGAAGCTTCCCAAACACCCAAGTCTTTGGATATGCGTTGCCTTTTTAATATCGAATCTGCATCAACCAGATCGGAAAGCTTGACAGGATCCATGAAACATATGCGGGGGACTCACATGTCAGGCTCCGGAGTCTTGCCACAGATAAGGCGGTCAAGGTACATTAGAACAGGCCCTATAGCATAGCCTGTGATAGCCTCCCAAGGGTAACACCATCTTGGTACTTGACAACATCCCTTCTAAGCTCATCAACCATCAGCTGGCAATAATCCATATTAGCCATGTCCTTAGTGACGAGACCCTCAAACATTGCTGCCTCTCTGGAAACACGCGGGGCGGCACTAGGCAACACAACCGTCATAAACACAATAATGAAGAACACTTTGGGAGCAAGGTCATCTTTGCTAGGATCCTTGACAAGCACCTTGAGCCTATCACTCAAATCCTTTGTCTTGATATCTTTGTTCCTGCTAATGTCAAGCTCCGATCTTAACTTCATCAGAGCATCGTCATATCCATCCTCTGACGGCCTTGGTGTAGAATGACCACCATGAGGGAACCCAAATAGTTGTTGTATACCATCGCTAGTGATGCGAAGTTTCTTATTAGCCTCACCCATGTCAAGAGTCATCGTATCAGGATCTATCCTCAGGTACAAAGCTCCCATCAGAGGGCGGGAAATGTTAGACATCACCTTCCACTTGAAGATAGAGCCAAAACCAGCTGCATGAACCCTAGCCACATGGCGACTCTCAAGCAATTTAGCACAAGCATCAACCTCTCCCAATGAACATCGCATAGTTAAGTTCAATCGCTATTGGTCACCTTCATCCAAAGCAACTTTTTCGGCATTGCCTCTCACCAGCTTGACCGGACTCATGACGCTAACAAGTTGTACATGAAAATAAAGAAGCCACAACTTAAATAAATGAATATAGAAAACAAAACAAGCATATGAAGGCAAGTAGAAAAAAGAAAAGATTGCACAAGTTCAACTCTTAAAACAACATTAGTACCACCCACAATTGATGCAAACAATGACCAGCCTCATCTGGCCAGCATACCAGCCCAAACAGAATTAAATCATTGCAAGTACAACTAGTAAGTCACACACAGTACAAACACGTACCACTACAAAGTCATCTACAGAATCAACTTCGATATCATCTTCTTCAGATACATCATCTTCAGCTACGACACGAGCATGCTTCTTCACACCTTTGTTCACCTTCGCAGGAGCAACTTTACGCTTCTTATTTTCTTTCAACAAAGAGCGCTCTAGAAGAGGAGACGAAGAAGGCTTCTTATTTGTCAAAACTCGTGGACTCTGATGAACAGGGGAGCCACCAAGTGTGCTTGGACCAATCTTCACAGCAACACTATCTCCATCAGCTTTGCTATTACCAGGTTGGGAACCAGCTTTCACACGTGGGCTATGCCTCTGTGTGCCATCAGGATTTTGATCTGACATCTTCCTCTTCAAAACAACTTTCTTCTCCTTAACTGCATCACGTGTAAACACTTGCGTCAAATGAGTCTGCATCAGGTTTGTCTCCATAGGCACGCCACTTCCTTGAGATCCAGCATCAACAGTTGAAAAGGCCGCGTCACCACCTTCATCACCTACACCTTTAGAAGCTTGAGCAACATCCTCATCACTTCGTTGCACACAGCAGCCTTTTGACGCCGTTCCAACTCCTTTCTCCTCTAGAAATCACACTCCTTCTTTCTTATCCTTTCATACTCGAGATGTAGCTGCATAGGAACATCCTCAGCCTGAGTAACAGGCTCAGTGCCATCAACACTCTGTGACTGAGTAACAGACAACTTTAGGCTCCCATCACCATCATCAACATTAAGAGAATACATTCCATCATTAATATCTTTGACAACATCAGCAATGTCCTTAGGAGCACCATGGCTGTCATTAACTGCATAAACCAATAACATAAGCACACACATATAAAATTAAAACACAATTAACATTGCAGAGACAAGATAAATAAAGCGCATAGCATCGGATGCAAACAAAACGAACAACTAATGTAGCTAAGCATATTTATGTATTCAAGGCTGATAAAAGATCAAATATAAGGGAAACACCAGCAACACTCCCAAGTTCTTCTAGAGGATTTGGTGTCTCAAAAATAACATTCACAAGATCTTGAAAGCATTCTGGTTTGTCAGAATCAGGAGGCACCGGCACTCCAATATCTGCAACAACATCATAATCATCAAAAAAGTACATGAACAAGCAATCAGTTCAACTATATGAACACTAGAAGTGCACCCAATAAAACAATATCAACCCACCACTGGCACACCAAACTTCAAAATGACAACTCTTTCAACATCATAGTAGTTCTTCACTGACTGCTACAAACTATTCAAATGCCAGGACAACAGTTCAAACTACACATGGTGATCAGTACTACAACCTGTCTGCAGGTCAGATCAACCTAAAAACTATACACACCACACATTCCAGGGCAAAATTAACAGCTATCAAAATCCATACAACTTATAAAGTCGATACGACAACACCTATATACAACCTAAAAACCAGATCTGTTAAAACATCATCCAAATTACAGGGAAAATTACCTGCATTCAACTTTTTTAGACCGGATGATGTACCCATTGAGATCTACAGACCTAAAATCTACCAAACTAGGTCTGCAAGACACATGAACAAATATTAGGGCTCTAACCTATTTCAGAAACGAAGCACGCCATACAAAGCAAAACTCTTACCAGCAAACACAAAATCCGCCACGGAATCCAGTATCACTCTCGCGAACCGCTCGTTCAAGAGCAAAGGAACCCTAGTGAATCCAGCCTGGGACAGCAAGAGAGAAATAGCTTAGAAATACAGGAAAAATCTGTACATAAGGGGATGCAAGGGCAAGTCTATGGCAAAGCAAAAGTAGCAAACATACCACCCCGACCTCCACCCCTGGAGTTCAACCCGCCGACCAATGCTCCCGCTGCGAAATAGGAGAAGCAACTTCTATGAGAGAAGAGGGGAGGAGGGCAATGAAGAAGGAATCGATTTGTGGAGGGGAGCGGAGCGGAACGGGGGAGAGCAGAAGTTAAAAGGTGAGTGGGAGAAAACCGACGACTAAAGCCCACAATCGTGGCAAAGCGCACTATCTCTGGGCAGTTACTAAAGATAATAGCAATAATTAAATACAATAAAAGAATTACTATAGAGGGAGAAAACAAACGGCTAAAGTACAAATAATTGAAGGAAATATGCCCTAGAGGCAATAATAAAGTTATTATTTATTTCCTTATATCATGATAAATGTTTATTATTCATGCTAGAATTGTATTAACCGGAAACATAATACATGTGTGAATACATAGACAAAAAGAGTGTCACTAGTATGCTTCTACTTGACTAGCTCGTTGATCAAAGATGGTTATGTTTCCTAACCATAGACATGAGTTGTCATTTGATTAATGGGATCACATCATTAGGAGAATGATGTGATTGACTTGACCCATTCCATTAGCTTAGCACTTGATCGTTTAGTTTGTTTCTATTGCTTTCTTCATAACTAATACATGTTCCTATGACTATGAGATTATGCAACTCCCGTTTACCGGAGGAACACTTGTGTGCTACCAAACGTCACAACGTAACTGGGTGATTATAAAGGTGCTCTACAGGTGTCTCCGAAGGTACTTGTTGGGTTTGCGTATTTCGAGATTAGGATTTGTCACTCCGATTGTTGGAGAGGTATCACTGGGCCCTCTCGGTAATGCACATCACTTAAGCCATGCAAGCATTGCAACTAATAAGTTAGTTGCGGGATGATGTATTACAGAATGAGTAAAGAGACTTGCCGGTAACGAGATTGAACTAGGTATTGAGATACCGACGATCGAATCTCGGGCAATTAACATACATATGACAAAGGGAACAACGTATGTTGTTATGCGGTCTGACCGATAAAGATCTTCGTAGAATATGTGGGAGCCAATATGAGCATCCAGGTTCCGCTATTGGTTATTGACCGGAGACATGTCTCAGTCATGTCTACATAGTTCTCGAACCCGTAGGGTCCGCACGCTTAAAGTTTCGGTGACGATTGTATTATGAGTTTATGTGATTTGATGTACCAAAGGTAGTTCGGAGTCCCAGATGAGATCGGGGACATGACGAGGAGTCTCGAAATGGTCGAGACGTAAAGATCGATATATTGGACGACTATATTCGGACATCGGAAAGGTTCCGAGTGATTCGGGTATTGTCGGGGGTACCGGGGAGTTACGGGAATACGAGGAAGAAGTAATGGGCCTCATGGGCCAAGTGGTGGAAGAGAGGAGGCAAGGCGCGCGGCCCCCCTAGCCCAAACCGAATTGGACTAGGGGCCCGGCCCCCCTTTCCTCCTTTTCCTCCTTCTCCTTCCTTCTCCTTCTCCCCCTTCCTTTCCTCCTCCTAGTAGGAGTAGGAAAGGGGAGTCCTACTCCTACTAGGAGGAGGACTCCTCTTCCTGGCGCGCCCATAGAGGGCCGGCCGGCCTCCCCCTTGCTCCTTTATATACAGGGGCAGGGGGGCACCTCTAGACACACAAGTTGATCAGTTGATCTCTCCCAGCCGTGTGCGATGCCCCCCTCCACCATATTCCACCTCGGTCGTATCGTAGCGGTGCTTAGGCGAAGCCTTGCGTCGGTAGCAACATCATCACCGTCACCACGCCGTCGTGCTTACGGAACTCTCCCATGAAGCTCCGCTGGATCAGAGTTCGCGGGACGTCATCGAGCTGAACGTGTGCTGAACTCGGAGGTGCCGTGCGTTCGGTACTTGGATCGGTTGGATCGTGAAGACGTACGACTACATCAACCGCATTGTGCTAACGCTTCCGCTTTCGGTCTACGAGGGTACGTGGACAACACTCTCCCCTCTCATTGCTATGCATCACCATGATCTTGCGTGTGCGTAGGAAAAATTTGAAATTACTACGTTCCCCAACAGTGGTATCAGAGCCTAGGTTTTATGCGTTGATGTTGTGCACAAGTAGAACACAAGTGAGTTGTGGGCGATATAAGTCATACTGCTTACCAGCATGTCATACTTTCGTTCGGCGGTATTGTTGGATGAAGCGGCCCGGACCGACATTACGTGTACGCTTACGCGAGACTGGTTCTACTGACGTGCTTTGCACATAGGTGGCTGGCGGGTGTCAGTTTCTCCAACTTTAATTGAACCAAGTGTGGCTACGCCCGGTCCTTGCGAAGGTTAAAACATCACCAACTTGACAAACTATCGTTGTGGTTTTGATGCGTAGGTAAGAACGGTTCTTGCTAAATCCCGTAGTAGCCACATAAAACTTGCAACAACAAAGTAGAGGACGTCTAACTTGTTTTTGCAGGGCATGTTGTGATGTGATATGGTCAAGACATGATGCTAAATTTTATTGTATGAGATGATCATGTTTTGTAACCGAGTTATCGGCAACTGACAGGAGCCATATGGTTGTCGCTTTATTGTATGCAATGCAATTGCGCTGTAATGCTTTACTTTATCACTAAGCGGTAGCGATAGTCATGGAAGCATAAGATTGGCGAGACGACAACAATGCTACAATGGTGATCAAGGTGTCACGCCGGTGACGATGGTGATCATGACGGTGCTTCAGAGATGGAGATCACAAGCACAAGATGATGATGGCCATATCATATCACTTATATTGATTGCATGTGATGTTTATCTTTTATGCATCGATGGTAGCATTATAAGATGATCTCTCACTAAATTTCAAGATAAAAGTGTTCTCCCTGAGTATGCACCATTGCCAAAGTTTGTCGTGCCCAGACACCACATGATGATCGGGTGTGAGAAGCTCTACGTCCATCTACAATGGATGCAAGCCAGTTTTGCACACGCAGAATACTCAGGTTAAACTTGACGAGCCTAGCATATGCAGATATGGCCTCGGAGCACTCAGACCGAAAGGTCGAACGTGAATCATATAGTAGATATGATCAACATATTGATGTTCACCATTGAAAGCTACTCCATTTCACGTGATGATCGGTTATGGTTTAGCTGATTTGGATCAAGTGATCACTTAGAAGATTAGAGGGATATCTTTCTAAGTGGGAGTTCTTAAGTAATATGATTAATTGAACTTAAATTTATCATGAACTTAGTACCTGATAGTATCTTGCTTGTCTATGTTTGATTGTAGATAGATGGCCCGTGCTGTTGTTCCGTTGAATTTTAATGCGTTCCTTGAGAAAGCAAAGTTGAAAGATGATGGTAGCAATTACACGGACTGGGTCCGTAACTTGAGGAGTATCCTCATTGCTGCACAAAAGAATTACGTCCTGGAAGCACCGCTAGGTGCGAGGCCTACTGCTGGAGCAACACCAGATGTTATGAACGTCTGGCAGAGCAAAGCTGATGACTACTCGATAGTTCAGTGTGCCATGCTTTACGTCTTAGAATCGGGACTTCAACGATGTTTTGTACGTCATGGAGCATATGAGATGTTCCAGGAGTTGAAGTTAATATTTCAAGCAAGTGCCCGGATTGAGAGATATGAAGTCTCCAATAAATTCTATAGATGCAAGATGGAGGAGAATAGTTCTGTCAGTGAACATATACTCAAAATGTCTAGGTATCATAATCACTTGACTCAACTAGGAGTTAATCTTCCTGTTGATAGTGTCATTGACAGAGTTCTTCAATCACTGCCAGCAAGCTACAAGAGCTTCGTGATGAACTATAACATGCAAGGGATGGATAATACAATTCCCGAGCTCTTCACAATGCTAAAGACTGCGGAGGTAGAAATCAAGAAGGAGCATCAAGTGCTGATGGTCAACAAGACCGCCAGTTTCGAGAAAAAGGGCAAAGGGAAGAAGAAGGGGAACTTCAAGAAGAACAGTAAACAAGTTACTGCTCAGGAGAAGAAACCCAAATCTGGACCTAATCCTGAAACTGAGTGCTTCTACTGCAAGCAGACTGGACACTGGAAGCGGAACTGCCCCAAGTATTTGGCGGATAAGAAGGATGGCAAGGTGAACAAAGGTATATGTGATATACATGTTATTGATGTGTACCTTACTAGAGCTTGCAGTAGCACCTGGGTATTTGATACTGGTTCTGTTGCTAACATTTGCAACTCGAAACAGGGACTACAGATTAAGCCAACACTGGCAAAGGACGAGGTGACGATGCACGTGGGAAATGGTTCCAAAGTCGATGTGATCGTGGTCGGCACACTACCTCTACATCTACCTTCGGGATTAGTTTTAGACCTAAGTAATTGTTATTTGGTGCCAGCGTTGAGCATGAACATTATATCTGGATCTTGTTTGATGCGATATAGTTATTCATTTAAATCAGAAAATAATGGTCGTTCTATTTATATGAGTAATATCTTTTATGGTCATGCACCCTTGAAGAGTGGTCTATTTTTGATGAATCTCGATAGTAGTGATACACATATTCATAATGTTGAAGCCAAAAGATGCAGAGTTGATAATGATAGTGCAACTTATTTGTGGCATTGCCGTTTAGGTCATATCGGTGTAAAGCGCATGAAGAAACTCCATACTGATGGACTTTTGGAATCACTTGATTATGAATCACTTGGTACTTGCGAACCGTGCCTCATGGGCAAGATGACTAAAACGCCGTTCTCTGGTACTATGGAGAGAGCAACGGATTTGTTGGAAATCATACATACAGATGTATGTGGTCCGATGAATATTGAGGCTCGTGGCGGATATCATTATTTTCTCACCTTCACAGATGATTTAAGCAGATATGGGTATATCTACTTAATGAAACATAAGTCTGAAACATTTGAAAAGTTCAAAGAATTTTAGAATGAAGTTGAAAATCATCGTAACAAGAAAATAAAGTTTCTACGATCTGATCATGGAGGAGAATATTTGAGTTACGAGTTTGGTCTACATTTGAAACAATGCGGAATAGTTTCACAACTCACGCCACCCGGAACACCACAGCGTAATGGTGTGTCCGAACATCGTAATCGTACTTTACTAGATATGGTGCGATCTATGATGTCTCTTACAGATTTACCGCTATCGTTTTGGGGTTATGCTTTAGAGACGACTGCATTCACATTAAATAGGGCACCATCAAAATCCGTTGAGACGACACCTTATGAACTGTGGTTTGGCAAGAAACCAAAGTTGTCGTTTCTGAAAGTTTGGGGCTGCGATGCTTATGTGAAAAAGCTTCAACCTGATAAGCTCGAACCCAAATCGGAGAAATGTGTCTTCATAGGATACCCAAAGGAAACTGTTGGGTACACCTTCTATCACAGATCCGAAGGCAAGACTTTCGTTGCTAAGAATGGATCCTTTCTAGAGAAGGAGTTTCTCTCGAAAGAAGTGAGTGGGAGGAAAGTAGAACTTGATGAGGTAACTATACCTGCTCCCTTATTGGAAAGTAGTACATCACAGAAACCGGTTTCTGTGACACCTACACCAATTAGTGAGGAAGCTAATGATAATGATCATGAAACTTCAGATCAAGTTACTACCGAACCTCGTAGATCAACCAGAATAAGATCTGCACCAGAGTGGTAGGGTAATCCTATTCTAGAAGTCATGCTACTAGATCATGATGAACCTACGAACTATGAAGAAGCGATAGTGAGCCCAGATTCCGCAAAATGGTTAGAAGCCATGAAATCTGAGATGGGATCCATGTATGAGAACAAAGTGTGGACTTTGGTTGACTTGCCCATTGATCGGCAAGCAATTGAGAATAAATGAATCTTCAAGAAGAAGACTGATGCTGACGATAATGTTACTGTCTACAAAGCTTGACTTGTTGCAAAAGGTTTTCGACAAGTTCAAGGGATTAACTACAATGAGACCTTCTCACCCGTAGCGATGCTTAAGTCTGTCCGAATCATGTTAGCAATTGCCGCATTTTATGATTATGAAATTTGGCAAATGGATATTAAAACTGCATTCCTGAATGGATTTCTAGAAGAAGACTTGTATATGATGCAGCCAAAAGGTTTTGTCGATCCAAAGGGAGCTAACAAAGTGTGCAAGCTCCAGCGATCCATTTATGGACTGGTGCAAGCCTCTCGGAGTTGGAATAAATGTTTTGATAGTGTGATCAAAGCATTTGGTTTTGTACAGACTTTTGGAGAAGCCTGTATTTGCATGAAAGTGAGTGGGAGCTCTGTTGCATTTCTGATATTATATGTGGATGACATATTATTGATTGGAAATGATATAGAATTTCTGGATAGCATAAAGGGATATTTGAATAAGAGTTTTTCAATGAAAGACCTCGGTGAAGCTGCTTACATATTGGGCATTAAGATCTATAGAGATAGATCAAGACGCTTAATTGGACTTTCACAAAGCACATACCTTGACAAAGTTTTGAAGAAGTTCAAAATTGATCAGGCAAAGAAAGGGTTCTTGCCTGTGTTACAAGGTGTGAAGTTGAGTAAGACTCAATGTCCAACCACCGCAGAAGATAGAGAGAAAATGAAAGATGTTCCCTATGCTTCAGCCATAGGCTCTATCATGTATGCAATGCTGTGTACCAGACCTGATGTGTGCCTTGCTATAAGTCTAGCAGGGAGGTACCAAAGTAATCCTGGAGTGGATCACTAGACAGTAGTCAAGAACATCCTGAAGTACCTGAAAAGGACTAAGGATATGTTTCTCATATATGGAGGTGACAAAGAGCTCATCGTAAATGGTTACGTTGATGCAAGCTTTGACACTGATTCAGACGATTTTAAATCGCAAACCGGATACGTGTTTATATTGAACGGTGGAGCTGTCAGTTGGTGCAGTTCTAAACAAAGCGTCATGGCGGGATCTACATGTGAAGCAGAGTACATAGCTGCTTCAGAAGCAACAAATGAAGGAGTCTGGATGAAGGAGTTCATATCCGATCTAGGTGTCATACCTAGTGCATCGGGTCCAATGAAAATCTTTTGTGACAATACTGGTGCAATTGCCTTGGCGAAGGAATCCAGATTTCACAAGAGAACCAAGCACATCAAGATATGCTTCAATTCCATTCGGGATTTAGTCCAAGTGGGAGACATAGAAATTTGCAAGATACATACGGATCTGAATGTTGCAGACCCGCTGACTAAGCCTCTTCCACGAGCAAAACATGATCAGCACCAAGGCTCCATGGGTGTTGGAATCATTACTGTGTAATCTAGATTATTGACTCTAGTGCAAGTGGGAGACCGAAGGAAATATGCCCTAGAGGCAATAATAAAGTTATTATTTATTTCCTTATATCATGATAAATGTTTATTATTCATGCTAGAATTGTATTAACCGGAAACATAATACATGTGTGAATACATAGACAAACAGAGTGTCACCAGTATGCCTCTACTTGACTAGCTCGTTGATCAAAGATGGTTATGTTTCCTAACCATAGACATGAGTTGTCATTTGATTAACGGGATCACATCATTAGGAGAATGATGTGATTGACTTGACCCATTCAATTAGCTTAGCACTTGATTGTTTAGTTTGTTGCTATTGCTTTCTTCATAACTTATACATGTTCCTATGACTATGAGATTATGCAACTCCCGTTTACCGGAGGAACACTTTGTGTGCTACCAGACGTCACAACGTAACTGGGTGATTATAAAGGTGCTCTACAGGTGTCTCCGAAGGTACTTATTGGGTTGGCGTATTTCGAAATTAGGATTTGTCACTCCGATTGTCGGAGAGGTATCTCTGGGCCCTCTCGGTAATGCACATCACTTAAGCCTTGCAAGCATTGCAACTAATAAGTTAGTTGCGGGATGTTGTATTACGGAATGAGTAAAGAGACTTACCGGTAACGATATTGAACTAGGTATTGAGATACCGATGATCGAATCTCGGGCAAGTAACATACTCATAACAAAGGGAACAACATATGTTGTTATGCGGTCTGACCGATAAAGATCTTCATAGAATATGTGGGAGCCAATATGAGAATCCAGGTTCCGCTATTGGTTATTGACCGAAGACATGTCTCGGTCATGTCTACATAGTTCTCGAACCCGTAGGGTCCGCACGCTTAAAGTTTCGGTGACGATTATATTATGAGTTTATGTGATTTGATGTACCGAAGGTAGTTCGGAGTCCTGGATGAGATCGGGGACATGATGAGGAGTCTCGAAATGGTCGAGACGTAAAGATTGATATATTGGACGACTATATTCGGACATCGGAAAGGTTCCGAGTGATTCGGGTATTTTCGGGGGTACCGGGGAGTTACGGGAATACGAGGAAGAAGTAATGGCCCTCATGGGCCAAGTGGTGGAAGAGAGGAGGCAGGGCGCGCCCCCCCCCCTAGCCCAAACCGAATTGGACTAGGGGGCCGGCCCCCCTTTCCTCCTTTTCCTCCTTCTCCTTCCTTCTCCTTCTCCTCCTTCCTTTCCTCCTCCTAGTAGGAGTAGGAAAGGGGAGTCCTACTCCTACTAGGAGGACTCCTCCTCCTGGCGCACCCATAGAGGGCCGGCCGGCCCCCCCTTGCTCCTTTATATACAGGGGCAGGGGGGCACCTCTAGACACACAAGTTGATCAGTTGATCTCTCCCAGCCGTGTGCGGTGCCCCCCTCCACCATATTCCACCTCGATCATATCGTAGCGGTGCTTAGGCGAAGCCCTGCGTCGGTAGCAACATCATCACTGTCACCACGCCGTTGTGCTGACGGAACTCTCCCGTGAAGCTCTGCTGGATCGGAGTTCGCGGGACGTGATCGAGCTGAACGTGCGCTGAACTCGGAGGTGCCGTGCGTTCGGTACTTGGATCGATCGGATCGTGAAGACGTACGACTACATCAACCGCGTTGTGCTAACGCTTCCGCTTTCGGTCTACGAGGGTATGTGGACAACACTCTCCCCTCTCGTTGCTATGCATCACCATGATCTTGTGTGTGCGTAGGAAAATTTTGAAATTACTATGTTCCCAAACAATAATAACTCACAACAGTACAATAAAAATTATCAAAAAGTACAAATGAAATAATACTTCATAACGGTGCTGGTTTTCCCCCTAAAAAGATAGGATAATGGGCTATCTTCAAAGGAAGATGTCTCAGTACAATTATGCCCCTCGGTGCGGTGTGGGGCCAATTCATGTTACGGGCTTGA
Organism: Triticum dicoccoides; assembly: GCF_002162155.2. Taxonomy (NCBI): domain Eukaryota; kingdom Viridiplantae; phylum Streptophyta; class Magnoliopsida; order Poales; family Poaceae; genus Triticum; species Triticum dicoccoides. The sequence continues at coordinate 212,782,309 of NC_041382.1, read as the reverse complement.
CTCCGCATGCGACGCCGAGGCACGCCGCGTCGTCACCTGCTACAGCTCGTTCCTGGCTCGGCCTTACCGGGATGGGGGAGGGGGGGTCCCGACCCCCTCCCCTACCGGCTCATCCTCGCACTAACGCGGCAGTGCGCTCGTTTGACAGGCGCAGTGCGGTTATTCTGCCCCCCCCCACATGCACCCACACACCCTAAGATAAGATAATGGGGGCAAATCCATACAAGGAAGATGTGTCAGTACAACTATGCCCCTCGGTGCGGTGCTGGTTTTCCCCCTAACAAGATAAGATAATGGGGGCAGGGCAAGTCATGTTACGGACTGGCCTTCGCATGCGACGCCGCGGCAGTCCGTGTCGTCGCCTGCTACAGCTCGTTCATGGCTCGGCCTCGACGGGACGGGGGAGGGGGTCCCGACCCCCCCTCGGCTCAGCCTCGCGCTAACGCGGCAGTGCGCTCGTTTGATAGGTGCAGTGCAATTATTCTGTTCCCCCCACCCACACACCCACACACCCTGAGATAAGATAATGGGGGCAAGTCCATACAAGGAAGATGTGTGGGTGAGTGTGTGGGCGGGGGGAACAGAATAACCACACTGCGCCT
>NC_041382.1:212746488-212781305 GCF_002162155.2 Triticum dicoccoides | reverse complement strand
ACCCCCCTCCCCCATCCCGGCGAGGCCGAGCCAGGAACGAGCCATAGCAGGCGACGACGCGGCGTGCCGCGGCGTCGCATGCGGAGGCGAGTCCGTAACATGAGTTGCCCCCATTATTTTATCTTTTTGGGGGAAAAACCAGCACTGTTATGAAGTATTATTTCATTTGTACTTTTTTGATAATTTTTATTGTACTGTTGTGAGTTATTATTTGTACTTTAGCCATTTGTTTTCTCCCTCTATATTGATTTTTTTATTGTATTTATTTTTTGCTATTATCTTTAGTAACTGCCCAGAGATAGTGGGCTTTGCCACGATTGTGGGATTTATCCATCGATTTTCTCCCACTCACCTTTATCCTCCACTCTCCCCCGTTCCGCTCCCCTCCCCTCAACAAATTGATTCCTTCTTCGTTCCCCTCCTCTTCTCTTCTCGCATAGAAGTTGCTTCTCCTGTTTTGCCGCGGGAGAGTCAGCCGGCTGGTTGAACCCTAGGGGTGGAGGTCTGGGTGCTCTGTTTGCTCCTTTTGCTCTGCCTTCGACTGCCCTTGCGTCCTCTTATGTACAGATTTTCCCTGTATTTCTAAGCTATTGCTCTCTTGCTGTCTCAGGCTGGATTCGCTAGGGTTCCTTTGCTCTTGAACGAGCAGTTCGCGACAGTGATACTGGATTTCATGGCGGATTTTGTGTTTGCTGGTAAGAGTTTTTCTTTGTATGGCGTTCTTCGCTTCTGAAATAGATTAGAGCCCTAATTTTTGTTCATGTGTCTTGCAGATCTGGTTCGACAGATTTTAGGTCTGTCAATGGGTACATCATCCAGTCTGGACAAGTTGAATGCAGGTAATTTTCCTTGTAATTTGGATGATGCTTCAATAGATATGGTTTGTAGGTTGTATAGGTGTTGTTGTATCGACTTTATAAGTTGTATGGATTTTGAAGCTGTTAATTTTGCCCTGGAATGTGTGGTGTGTATATATTTTAGGTTGATGTGACCTGCAGACAGGTTGTAGTACTGATCACCATGTGTAGTTTGAACTATTGTCCTGGCATTTGAATAGTTTATGGTAGTCAGTGAAGAACTACTATGATGTTGAAAGAGTTGTCATTTTGAAGTTTGTTGTGCCAGTGGTGGGTTGATATTGTTTTATTGGGTGCACTTGTAGTGTTCATATAGTTGAACCGATTGCTTGTTCATGTACTTTTTTGCTGATTATGATGTTGTTGCAGATGTTGGAGTGCCGGTGCCTCCTGATTCTGAAAAATCAGAATGCTTTCAAGATCTTGTGAATGTTATTTTCGAGACACCAAATCCTCTAGAAGAACTTGCGAGTGTTGCTGGTGTTTCCCTTATATTTTCTCTTTTTTTTATCAGCCTTGAATACATAAATATGCTTAGCTACATCAATTGTTCCTTTTGTTTGTGTTTGATGCTATGCGCTTTATTTATCTTGTCTCTGCAATGTTAATTGTGTTTTAATTTTATATGTGCATGCTTATGTTATTGGTTTATGCAGTTAATGACAACCATGGTGCTCTTGAGTACATTGCTGATGTTGTCAAAGATATTAATGATAGAATGTATTCTCTTAACGTTGATGATGGTGATGGGAGCTTGCAGTTGTCTGTTACTCAGTCACAGAGTGTTGATGGCATTGAGCCTGTTACTCAGGCTGAGGATGTTCCTATGCAGTTACAACTCGAGGATGAAAGGATAAGAAAGAAGTGTGATTTCCAGAGGAGAAATGAGTTGGAACGGCGTCAAAAGGCAGCTTGTGTGCAATGAAGTGATGAGGATATTGCTCAAGCTCCTAAAGGTGTAGGTGATGAAGGTGGTGGCGCGGCCTTTTCAACTGTTGATGCTGGATCTCATGGAAGTGACATTCCTGTGAAGACAAACCTGATGCAGACTCATTTGACGCAAGTGTTTACTCGTGATGCAGCTAAGTAGAAGAAAGCTATTTTGAAGAGGAAGATGTCAATCGAAATCCTGATGGCACACACAGGCGTATCCCACGTGTGAAAGCTGGTTCCCAACCTGGTAATAGCAAAGCTGATGGAGATAGTGTTGCTGTGAAGATTGGTCCAAGCACACTTGATGGCTTCCCTGTTCATCGGAGTCCATGAGTTTTGACAAATAAGAAGCCTTCTTCGTCTCCGCTTCTAGAGCGCTCTTTGTTGAAAGAAAATAAGAAGCATAAAGTTGCTCCTGCGAAGGTGAACATAGGTGTGAAGAAGCATGCTCGTGTCGAAGCTAAAGATGATGTATCTGAAGAAGATGATATCGAAGTTGATTCTGAAGATGAATATGCAGTGGTACATGTTTGTACTGTATGTGACTTACTAGTTGTACTTGCAATGATTTAATTGTGTCTGGGTTGGTATGCTGGCCAGGTGAGGCTGGTCATTGTTTGCATCAATTGAGGGTGGTACTAATGTTGTTCTAAGAGTTGAACTTGTGCAATATTTTCTTTTTTCTACTTGCCTTCATATGCTTGTTTTGTTTTCTATATTCATTTATTTAAGTTGTGGCTTCTTTATTTTCATTTACATCATGTTAGCATTATGAGTCTGGTCAAGCCGGTGAGAGGCAATGCCGGAAAAGTTGCTTTGGATGAAGGTGACCAACGGCGATTGAACTTAATTGTGCAATGTTTGTTGGGAGAGGTTGATGCTTGTGCTAAATTGCTTGAGAGTCGCCATGTGGCTAGGGTTCATGCAGCTGGTTTTGGTTCTATCTTCAAGTGGAAGGTGAAGTCTAACATTTCTCGCCCTCTGATGGGAGCTTTGTACCTGAGGATAGATCCTGATACGATGACTCTTGACATGGGTGAGGCTAATAAGAAGCTTCGCATCACTAGCGATGGTATACAACAACTATTTGGGTTCCCTCGTGGTGGTCATTCTGCACCAAGGCCGTCAGAGGATGGATATGATGACGCTCTGATGAAGTTAAGATCAGAGCTTGACATTAGCAGGAACAAAGATATCAAGACAAAGGATTTGAGGGATAGGCTCAAGGTGCTTGTCAGGGATCCTAGCAAAGATGACCTTGCTCTGAAAGTGTTCTTCATTATTGTGTTTATGAAGGTTGTGTTGCCTGGTGTCGGTGTCAAAACCGGCGGATCTCGGGTAGGGGGTCCCGAACTGTGCGTCTAGGATCGATGGTAACAACAGACGGGGGGTACGATGTTTACCCATGTTTGGGCCCTCTCTATGGAGGTAATACCCTACGTCTTGCTTGATTGATCTTGATGAATATGAGTGTTACATGAGTTGATCTACCACGAGATCGTAATGGCTAAACCCTAAAAGTCTAACCTGTATGACTATGGTAATGAGTATATCCTTTCCGGACTAACCCCTCCGGGTTATATAGACACCGAGGGGATCTAGGGTTTACATAGAGTCGGTGACATAAGAAGGAATCTTCATAGTAGGTCGCCAAGCTTGCCTTCCACGCCAAGGAGAGTCCAATCCAGACACAGGTACGGTCTTCAACCTTCATGTCTTCCCAACCCATCGCTACCTCTTGAGCATTGCGTTGGTTTTCCCCGAAGAGGAAGGGATGATGCAGCAAAGTAGCGTAAGTATTTCCCTCAGTTTTTGAGAACCAAGGTATCAATCCAGTAGGAAGCTACGCGCGAGTCCCTCGTACCTGCACAAAACAAATAAATCCTCGCAACCAACGCGAATAGGGGTTATCAATCCCTACACGACCACTTACGAGAGTAAGATCTGATAGATATGGTAAGATAATATTTTTGGTATTTTTGTGATAAAGATGCAAAGTAAAATAAAGGCAAAGTAAAAAAGCAAAGGAAATAACTAAGTAGTAGGAGATTAATATGATAAAGATAGACCCGGGGGCATAGGTTTCACTAGTGTCTTCTCTCAAGAGCATAAGTTTTCTACGGTGGGTGGACAAATTACTGTTGAGCAATTGACATAATTGAGCATAGTTATGAGAATATCTAGGTATGATCATGTATATAGGCACCACGTCCGAGACAAGTAGACCGACTCCTTCCTGCATCTACTACTATTACTCCACTCATCGACCGCCATCCAACATGCATCTAGAGTATTAAGTTAAAAATAGAGTAACGCCTTAAGCAAGATGACATGATGTAGAGGGATAGACTCATGCAATATGATGAAAACCCCATCTTGTTATCCTCGATGGCAACAATACAATACATGCCTTGCTACCCCTACTGTTACTGGGAAAGGACACCGCAAGATTGAACCCAAAGCTAAGCACTTCTCCCATTGCAAGAAAGATCAGTCTAGTAGGCCAAACCAAACTGATAATTCGAAGAGACTTGCAAAGATAACCAATCATACATAAAAGAATTCAGAGAAGATTCAAATATTGTTCATAGATATACTTGATCATAAACCCACAATTCATCAGTCTCGACAAACACACTGCAAAAAGAAGATTACATCGAATAGTTCTCCACAAGAGAGGGGGAGAACATTGTATTGAGATCCAAAAAGAGAGAAGAAGCCATCTAGCTAATAACTATGGACCCGAAGGTCTGAGGTAAACTACTCACACTTCATCGGAGAGGCTATGGTGTTGATGTAGAAGCCCTCCGTGATCAATGCCCCCTCCGGTGGAGCTCCGATACAGGCCCCAAGATGGGATCTCGTGGATACAGAAAGTTGCGGCGGTGGAATTAGTTTTTTGGCTCAGTATCTGATCGTTTGGGGGTACGTAGGTATATATAGGAGGAAGGAGTACGTCGGTGGAGCAACAGGGGGCCCACGAGGGTGGAGGGCGCGCCTGGTGGGGGTGGGCGCGCCCCCTACCTAGTGGCCTCCTCTTTTGTGTCTTGATGTAGGGTCCAAGTCTCCCGGGTCTTGTTTGTTGAGAAAATCACGTTTCCGAAGGTTTCATTCCGTTTGGACTCTGTTTGATATTCCTTTTCTTTGAAACCCTAAAATAGGCAAAAACAACAATTCTGGGACGGGCCTCCGGTTAATAGGTCAGTCCCAAAAATAATATAAAAGTGGATAGTAAAGTCCAATAATGTCCAAAACAGTAGATAATATAGCATGGAGCAATCAAAAATTATAGACACGTTGGAGACGTATCAAGCACCCCCAAGCTTAATTCATGCTCGTCCTCGAGTAGGTAAATGATAAAAACAGAATTTTTGATGCGGAGTGCTACTTGGCATAATTTTAATGTAATTCTTCTTAATTGTGGTATGAATATTCAGATCCCAAAGATTCAATACAAAAGTTTAATATTGACATACAAATAATAATACTTCAAGCATACTAACAAAGCAATCATGTTTTCTCAAAATAACATGGCCAAAGAAAGTTATCCCTACAAAATCATATAGTCTGGCTATGCTCCATATTCACCACATAAAATATTTAAATCATGCACAACCCCGAAGAAAAGCCAAGCAATTGTTTCATACTTTTGACATTCTCAAAACTTTTTCAATTTTCACGCAATACATGAGCATGAGCCATGGACATGGCACTATAGGTGGAATAGAATGGTGGTTGTGGACAAGACAAAAAGGGAGAAGATAGTCTCACATCAACTAGGCGTATCAACGGGCTATGGAGATGCCCATCAATAGATATCAATGTGAGTGAGTAGGGATTGCCATGCAATGGATGCACCAGAGCTATAAGTATATGAAAGCTCAAAAAGAAACTAAGTGGGTGTTCATCCAACTTGTTTTCTCGTGAAGACCTAGGGAATTTTGAGGAAGCCCATCGTTGGAATATACAAGCCAAGTTCTATAATAAAAAATTCCCACTAGAATATGAAAGTGACAACATGAGAGACTCTCTACTATGAATAGCATGGTGCTACTTTGAAGCACAAGTGTGGTAAAAGGATAGTAACATTGTCCCTTCTCTCTTTTTCTCTCATTTTTTTATTTGGGCCTTTTCTTTTTTATGGCCTCTTTTCTTTCTCTTTTTTTTCGTCCGGAGTCTCATCCCAACTTGTGGGGGAATCATAGTCTCCATCATACTTTCCTCACTAGGACAATGCTCTAATAATGATGATCATCACACTTTTATTTTTCTTACAACTCAACAATTACAACTCGATACTTAGAACAAGATATGACTCTATATGAATGCCTCTGGCGATGTACCAGGATATGCAATGATACATGAGGGACACGTAGGAAAGAATTATGAATGGTGGCTTTGCCACAAATACAATGTCAACTGCATGATCATGCTAAGAAATATGACAATGATGGAGTGTGTCATGATAAACGGAACGGTGGAAAGTTGCATGGCAATATATCTCGGAATGGCTATGGAAATGCCATAATAGGTAGGTACGGTGGCTGTTTTGAGGAAGGTATATGGTGGGTGTATGATACCGGTGAAGGGTGCGCAGTGTTAGAGAGGCTAGGAAAGGTGGAAGGGTGAGAGTGCGTATTATCCATGGACTCAACATTAGTCATAAATAACTCATATACTTATTGCAAAAATATACAAGTTATCAAAGCAAAGTATTATGCGCATGCTCCTAGGGGGATAGATTGGTAGGAAAAGACCATCGCTCGTCCCCGACCGCGACTCATAAGGAAGACAATCAAAAAATAAATCATGCTCCAACTTCATCACATAAGGTTCACCATACATGCATGCTACGGGAATCACAAACTTTAACACAAGTATTTCTCAAATTCACAACTACTCAACTAGCACAACTTTAATATCACCATCTTTATATCTTAAAACAATTATCAAGTATCAAACTTCTCATAGTATTCAACACACTTATAAGAAAGTTTTATTATTAATCTTGTATACCAAGCATATTAGGATTTTAAGCATATTACCATGCTATTTAAGACTCTCAAAATAATCTAAGTGAAGCATGATAGATCAATAGTTTCTATAAAACAAATCCACCACCGTGCTCTAAAAGATATAAGTGAAGTACTAGAGCAAAACTATATAACTCAAAAGATATAAGCGAAGCACATAGAGTATTCTAACAAATTCCAAATCATGTATGGATCTCTCAAAAGGTGTGTACAGCAAGGATGATTGTGGTAAACTAACAAATAAAGACTCAAATCATACAAGACGCTCCAAGCAAAACACATATCATGTGGCGAATAAAAATATAGCTCCAAGTAAAGTTACCGATAGAAGTAGACGAAAGAGGGGATGCCTTCCGGGGCATCCCCAAGCTTTGGCTTTTAGGTGTCCTTAGATTATCTTGGGGGTTCCATGGGCACCCCCAAGCTTAGGCTCCTGCCACTCCTTGTTCCATAATCCATCAAATCTTTACCCAAAACTTGAAAACTTCACAACACAAAACTTAAAGTAGAAAATCTCGTGAGCTCCGTTAGCGAAAGGAAATAAAAGACCACTTCAAGGTACTGTAATGAACTCATTATTTATTTATATTGGTGTTATACCTACTGTATTACAACTTCTCTATGGTTTATAAACTATTTTACTAGCCATAGATTCATCAAAATAAGCAAACAACACACGAAAAACAGAATCTGTCAAAAACAGAACAATCTGTAGTAATCTGTAGCTAGCGCAAGATCTGGAACCCAAAAATTCTAAAATAAATTGCTGGACTTGAGGAATTTATCTATTAATCATCTGAAAAAATAATTAACTAAATAGAACTTTCCAAATAAAAATGGCAGCAGTTCTCGTGAGCGCTAAAGTTTCTGTTTTTTACAGCAAGTGTAACAAGACTTTCCCCAAGTCTTCCCAACGGTTCTACTTGGCACAAACACTAATTAAACACAAAAAACACAACCAAAACAGAGGCTAGATAAATTATTTATTACTAAACAGGAGCAAAAAGCAAGGAGTAAAAATAAAATTGTGTTGCCTCCCAACAAGCGCTATCGTTTAACGCCCCTAGCTAGGCATAGCATGCAAGGATAGATCTAGGTGTTGCCATCTTTGGTAGGTAATTCTTCAATGAGGCATCTACCATCTTTAGGAATTTCTTTCTTTTTATTAATTATCAAACTTTTAGGCACAAGATCGAAAAATTCATTTGTAACAAATGGTTCCTTAATGATAGCAAAAAGATTGGGATGAATACTTATAGATTTGAGATCCGCATTTTCCTTACTAGAGGATTCACCCTTATTTTAGGAACATATATAAGCTTGGAAGTTTTAGTGGGAGGACTTGGAGTATTCTTTACAGAAGAAAAAGCGGCTCCCAAATTGGTAATAATATCCTCAAGTTTATCAATCCTAGTGGAATCGTGATTTATTTTCTCATTAACTATGGGTTCCTTTTCTTTAATATTTTTCAAAGTAACTCCTACTTTAGATCCATATTGAGAGATTTGGCTGTGGATCTTTTTATCCAAATTTTCAATTAACTCTACGGTAGCAACCTTATTTTCAATAATTTCAAGCCTTTGCATTACATGCTCTAAAGTTAATACAGTTCCATTAACCAAAAGAGGGGGTGAGCCAAATAAATCTATCATAGAATTATGAGAATCAAAAGTATGGCTACCCAAGAAGTTCCCTCCGGTAATAGTATCAAGAACATATCTGTGCCAAGGAGTAATGCCTACATAAAATTGCGAAGAAGAACGGAAGTAGATTGCTTCCTAGTAGATCTATTTTGAGCATTGCAAATTCTATACCAAGCATCTTTTATATTTTCTCCCTCCCTTTGCTTAAAATTTAGAATTTCAGTCTCGGGAGACAACGGAGAAGATAGGGGACTAGCCATAGCAACAAGCAAGCAAACTAACACACAAGCAAACAAAAAGCAAGCGGGCAAATTGAGAAAGAGAGGGAGGATAGAGAGAGAGGGCGAATAAAACGGCAAGGGTGAAGTGGGGGAGAGGAAAACGAGAGGCAAATGGCAAATAATGTAATGCGGGAGATAAGGGTATGTGATGGGTACTTGGTATGTTGACTTTTGTGTAGACCTCCCCGGCAACGGCGCCAGAAATCCTTCTTGCTACCTCTTGAGCTCTGCGTTGGTTTTCCCTGAAGAGGAAGGGATGATGCAGCAAAGTAGCGTAAGTATTTCCCTCAGTTTTTGAGAACCAAGGTATCAATCCAGTAGGAAGCTACGCACGACTCCCTCGTACCTGCACAAAACAAATAAATCCTTGCAACCAACGCGAATAGGGGTTGTCAATCCCTACACGGCCACTTACGAGAGTGAGAACTGATAGATATGATAAGATAATATTTTTGGTATTTTTGTGATAAAAATACAAAGTAAAATAAAGGCAAAGTAAAAAGCAAAGGAAATAACTAAGTAGTAGGAGATTAATATGATAAAGATAGACCCGGGGGCCATAGGTTTCACTAGTGTCTTCTCTCGTGAGCATAAGTATTCTACGGTGGGTGAACAAATTACTGTTGAGCAATTGACATAATTGAGCATAGTTATGAGAATATCTAGGTATGATCATGTATATAGGCATCACGTCCGAGACAAGTAGACCGACTCCTTCCTGCATCTACTACTATTACTCCACTCATCGATCGCTATCCAGCATGCATCTAGAGTATTAAGTTAAAAACAGAGTAACGCCTTAAGCAAGATGACATGATGTAGAGGGATAGACTCATGCAATATGAAGAAAACCCCATCTTAATATCCTCGATGGCAACAATACAATACGTGCCTTGCTGCCCTTACTGTCACCGGGAAAGGACACTGCAAGATTGAACCCAAAGCTAAGCACTTCTCCCATTGCAAGAAAGATCAATCTAGTAGGCCAAACCAAGCTGATAATTCGAAGAGACTTGCAAAGATAACCAATCGTACATAAAAGAATTCAGAGAAGATTCAAATATTATTCATAGATAGACTTGATCATAAACCCACAATTCATCGGTGTCAACAAACACATCGCAAAAAGAAGATTACATCGAATAGTTCTCCACAAGAGAGGGGGAGAACATTGTATTGAGATCCAAAAAGAGAGAAGAAGCCATCTAGCTACTAACTATGGACCAGTAGGTCTGAAGTAAACTACTCACACTTCATCGGAGAGGCTATGGTGTTGATGTAGAAGCCCTCTGTGATCGATGCCCCCTCCGACGGAGCTCTGGAACAGGACCCAAGATGGGATCTCGTGGATACAGAAAGTTACGGTGGTAGAATTAGGGTTTTGGCTCCGTATCTGATTGTTTGGGGGTACGTGGATATATATAGGAGGAAGGAGTACGTCGATGGAGCAACAGGGGGCCGACGAGGGTGGAGGGCGCACCTGGTGGGGGTGTGCGCGCCCCCCTACCTCGTGGCCTCCTCTTTTGTGTCTTGACGTAGGGTCCAAGTCTCCCGGGTCTTGTTTGTTGAGAAAATCACGTTCCTGAAGGTTTCATTCCGTTTGGACTCTGCTTGATATTCCTTTTCTTCGAAACCCTAAAACATGCAAAAAACAACAATTCTAGGCTGGGCCTCCGGTTAATAGGTTAGTCCCAAAAACAATATAAAAGTGGATAATAAAGCCCAATAATGTCCAAAACAGTAGATAATATAGCATGGAGCAATCAAAAATTATAGATACGTTGGAGACGTATCACCCATCAGTCCAGCCCATGGATAACAGGCTAGATGCCCGAGGACCCCTTAGTCTAGGACTCCCCTAGTAGCCCCTGAACCTGGCTTCAATGACGAGGAGTACGGCGCGCAGATTGTCTTCGGCATTGCAAGGCGGGTTCCCCCTTCCGAACTCCCAGTTGATCTTCAGATGTGATGATTGTATCCGGACTTGTATACACAACCGTAGAGGACATAACATTTTACGAGTTCAACCCATCGACCACTTTTTGGTAATATCACACCACGCCTGCCCGGCCACTACTTGCGAACCATTTTAGCCGGCCCGTCGCCCCACGTCCGAAGACATGGCTTTATTGGCGCGTCTTATCCAAGCAGAGATCGTGCCTCCCCTTTTTTTAGGGATTCCTGTCAACCCGGATGTGGGTAACCCAACCATCGCTGGGGTACAACTCCTTGGAAACAAGCAAGTTTTTGAGGCCCAAGAGGAGACGTTTGATATTTGCAGCCTTTATATAGGGGTACAGACCCGTCTTTTTCTTCTACGCTTGCCTCTTCCTCGACCCCTGCAACCCCGAGTTCCAACACCCGGGTTTCGGTCGCCACAAGCCCCAACCATGTCTGGATCCAGCCATCAAGGCCGGTGGGTAGCTTCTTCTGTCACCGAGGCCGATATCGCAAAGCTTCGGGCGGCGAGATACCTAACCGCAAAAATCTGTCACCGGCTTCTTGCCGAGGGGCAGGTTATTCCCACCTTCAGATCCGGCGAGAGGGTCATGTTCGTGTCCCACTTCCTCCGCGGGTTAGGGTTTGCACTTAACCCCTTCGTCCGAGGGCTCATGTTCTATTACAGGCTAGATTTTCATGATCTGGCCCCTGACTCTATTCTTCTTATCTCGGCGTTCATCATCACGTGCGAAGCCTTCCTCCGAACTACTCCGCACTTTGGATTATGGCTCAATACCTTTGATGTGAAGCCGCAAGTGGTAGAGGGAGAGCAGGCCGAGTGCGGCGACGCTACAGTGAGCAAGCTTGCTAGCGCCATTTGGCTGAAAGGATCCTTCGTCGAGTCTTCAGATCAATGGCAGCATGGGTGGTTCTATATTACTGAGCACCGCAGCTCCAAGTGGGCAACTGCGCCGGCATTTCGATCTAGCCCCCCAACTCATCTTGCATCGTGGATTAACAAGGGGCTAGATTGGGATCAATGAATGATGTGCAAACTCTGCAGAGTCGCATCCGAATCCTCATTGAGAGGGACATTGACATAGCCAACGTCGTTCAAGTAATGCTAGTTCATCGGACCCTGCCGTGCCAGCGACGGCCTCTCCGCCTATGGGACTTCAATCCGGAAGGACCGCGGACTCTTCAGCACTTCTTCGGCACAATGCACGAAGGAATGTGGAGATTATTCTTTGGGAAACGAAGGCAATGGCCAGACACCACCGAAGATGTCGGCCTAGACTGTAACCATCCGGATACCCCGGTAAGTACCCGTTTACCGAATACCTTATAGTCACATACCTAGTGGCGAGATACCAATAGTATTGTCCTTTTTCAGGGCTGGATAAAGAAGGTGGAACTGATTAGGTGTCCGGCTCCCCTTCTCGAAGACTCAACCACTCCTGTGTTAACAAGGATGTTGGCCTCGACGCCATACCAGGCACCGGCAGGGGAGGGCGAGAAGGCCCAAGATGACCTTGGTTTTGGAGGTAAGTCGGACACTGAGTCCGGATAAATCGACCTTTCCTCGCCCGAAGACGGAGGCGAAAAAGGACCCATTATCCCTTCTCCAAGCAGGAGAAAAAGGGCCGCCTGTGGGAGGGGCGGTCTTCCAAGAAGGGCAAGATGCCACCGCCGAGCGCCCTGGGTTTGGAAAGTGACGCCGTTAAACAGCTCCAACAAGGGGACAAGCCCTCGGCCAAACCATAAGAGAATCCGGAGTACGCCGATAGCGTCCCGCTCCATTGCTGTCACCGAACATATACGTAATGCATTCATGCATTTTTACAAGTCGGCACAGAGTTTTTCTGGGCGATCCTCTTCTTCGGGTAGTCTCCTCCTAGAGATGATGGAGATCGAGACGCCTCCTCCAACCTCCTCGCCCAACAAGGCGGATGACTCTGAAGTGTCATCATGGAGGGTCCCTTTTGACCAACAAGTTACATAGGGGACAGAAGAGGCAGTACCCGAAGGTGGAGCACCGACCATCCGGGATTCCGGGGCTAATGATAACGAAGGTCCTGGACCGACTGGTTCGCAGCCGACAGTGATTCTGGAGTTGGGTGAATAGATTTCTTCAAAGGATGATTGTGCTCCTAGAGCAGCTTCGGGAAACCCAGAGACTCCAGATATACTGCGGGACATGTTGCGGAAAACATCTGTCTTGGGGGAACAGCGTACCTTGATGGGTACAATGATTGAGAAGATTTCGTCCGTGAAAAGCGGATTAAATGAAGCCTTGATGAGCCTACTGAAGGGCTTTGAGGTTTGTAACATAATGTTTTCAGCTATGTTTCATTTGCAAAGATGCGCCTGTGTATAGGTAGAAGCCCCTAATACTCGGGTTGGCTTCCACTGGGAAGCAAATGGAGGATCGAAAAGGATCGTTTGAGGACTAACCTGATGAACTTTGAACACAGTCTGCTTCCCCCTTGGCCACTTCCCAGACTATGGAGATTGCCTATTTGCAACGTAAGCTTGACGTGGCAGGGGATGATCTTGCTTTAATCAATATGCTTCTGAACGAGTCGCAAGGTATGTATTCGGGGCAATCCTCATACATTTTTTATGGTATAAGTGTGATGCTGAGATTTGGCTACAGATGGTGCTGCCGCCGTTGAAGTTCTTCGAGCAGAGCTGGCCCGGGCCAAGGAGCAGGCCCGGCCTAGCAATGCTGCTGCTGAAAAGGCATCGGCTGAATTAAAAGCCGAACAAGCTGCACGACGCCAGGATGAGGAGAAGATATCCACGATGACGCTCGAACTGGAGAATGCTACCGGCCGCTGTGAATTTCTGGAGAAAGAGAGTAAAGCCTTAACGGCTGATCTGGACAAGGCCTTACAAGAGGCAAGGGAAGCGCGATCGGAATGCAGAGCAGCCCGTGAGGAGGTTCGATAGGCGAGGGAGATTGCGGCTGGAAAGCCCTTTCTGCTGCAAACTAAGTTCGGTGACCCGAACTATGCCCAGCTTAACCATGTATGGAGTTCTTCGGACGAGTTCTTGGACCTGCCAAAGAGTTCTGCCGATGCAGCGCAATATTACCAAGCGCGAGATGGATATGCAACGGAGAAGCTTTTTTGGTCGCAGTTTGGCGCATCAAAGCGCCCTCTGTTGCTCAATGAACAGATGTCCCAATGGGCGGAACTTCGCAGGTCGTAGCAGTTACCGGAACCATCTCCAGAACCTGGTCCGATGACCGATTTAGGTCATGTTCATCGGAGCAAGGGGGAGCGACCGCCGCGGTGTCACACCCTAGCTAGTTCAAGCATTAGAGTGTGCATCATGTTTAAATTTCTCTTAAATTTGAAATGGGGAAGGCAGAAACCCCCAACACCCCCTGGAAACAACTAGGGTTTACTAAAATTATTTTAAATGAACCTGAAATGCCCTTCTGAAAAGTTCACCCTCTTTGTCTTGGGTTAAAACCTCTGGCAAAATTGGTGCACATTTTTCTAGGTCAACAGAAGGTCATTGAATTAAATCATAAGTATTTGAATTTGGGCATTTAAATGCTATAAAATAATTTAAATGCCCAAATAATTCTGGAAATAAATGTTTGCTGTTGGAAATAATCTAAACAGAGCCCACAATTATTTTCAGAATTTTTGGAAACGTTTTAGTATTTTAATTAAAGCCCAACAGTTGCAGTTAAATAGAAAAATAGAAACAAATAAAAAAACAGAGAGAGGGAAGCTACCTGGGCCTTACCTGTGCTGGCCCAGCCCACCTGGCTCGGCCCAGCCGACTGGCCCTGCTAGTCGTCGTCCTCCTCGCGTGAGAAGGACGCGGAGCGCGTGGCCGGCACCCGCGGCCACACGCCGGCCACCTCCTGCTTCTGCCGACGTCGTGGAGACGTCCAGGGATGCCACGCGACCCCCACGTCCCCCTCTCATCCTCGCTCACTCTCCCCCTCGTCTCCCTCACTCTCTCCCGCGATGCCCGAGCGCGTTCCTCGCCGCCGTTCGCCGTAGACGACGACAGAGCCACCCCCTCGCCCCTCCGACAAGCCAAATCGCTCCGCCACGACGCCCTCGCCCTCCCCACCGAGCCACGCTTCGCCGGAGGCCCTGCAACGCCGCTATCGCGCCGTCTTCAACCTCGGTACCCGCCGGACGCCGTTCATCGATTCGCCTCGCTCCGGTCGCCCCCGAGCCCACTGAGCTGCTCATCGACCTCCCTGTGAGCTCCGCCGCCTTCCCCCTCTTCTTTCCCACACATTTGCACCCTCTAGGCCATAGTTCCACCATGGCCGAAGCTCGTCTCCACTCGAGCTCGTCGCCGGCATCGCTCCGGCGACCATTTGATCATCCTGTGCTATACAACATGCATGCCGCATCGCGTAGTGCCTCGCTAGCGCCTCAGTTTCCGTGTTTGCACGCTGCAGCCCAAACCCCGCACATGGCCGAACTCCAGCCGCCGCCTTGGAGCTCCCCGTCGTTGTCTCCGGCCACCATAGGCCCGGCCTCCACCACCACTAGATTCGCGACTGCAAGAGCTCTCCAACGAGCCCAAGAACAGCCTCGCCCGTGCCCTGTGGGCGTTTTCCGAGCCGCGCCACCGTCTCGGGCCTCGTCGGCAACTCAACACCGGCGGGATTAGCCCCGCTGACCAGGGATTTGACCCCAGTTTGACTCCCCTGAGTCAATGACAAGTGGGCCCCCTCTGTTAACTAAATCAGATTAGTTTTAACTAAAGATAATTAGCTTAATTAACTACTGACACGCGGGACCCACCAGTCAGGTTTGACCTGGACGTCCCTGTTGACCACTGACGTCACCCTGACGTAATGCTGATGCAGTAATTAAATTACTGGATTTATTCTTATACAGGAAATTCCAGAAAATAGTCAAAACTTCTAAAAATCATAGAAAATCAACGATAGCTCCAAATGCAAAGATTTATATATGAAAAATGATCAGAAAAATTCAATCTATCCATCTGTAATGGTTTCATGCATGACAAAACAAGTTTACCTTGCTGTTTAAGCAGAATAAGGAAATGCACCATTAAAGCCATGTTTAATAAGCTAATAATTGAATCTTTGATTCAAATAAGTTCAATCCTTTCTGTTATAGCTTGCATTAGGCCAAGATACATTCATATTGCCATATCATAGCATGCATCATATTGTTGCATATCATCATGTGTTGATTGTGTTCCGATGTGTTCTTCGTGGTAGGTTCTGCCTCCGAGGATATTCACGAGTATCCAACTGAAGGGCAGTATCCCACTACCACTCCATCAGGCAAGCAACCATTGATCATTCCGATACAACCCATGTTCTCGCTCCTGCTCTTGTTTACTGCATTAAGACAACGCGTTTCAATCTGCTGTGTGCTATGGTAGTTGAACCCTTATCCTCTGCATGACCTGTCATTGCCACAGTAACTAGATGAAACCCACTAGCATGTGTAGGAGTTGATTGAGCCATGTATGTGATTCCTACCTTGCTATGCCTGCTATGCTTAGAGTTGTGTCAGGTCTGGTTCATCTGGGTGATGGGCTAGAGTGAAATGCTTATGTCGGTAATGTGAGGGATGTGTTGAACATGTATTGGTAAAGGTATCGATGAGAGGCCATGTAGGAGTACATGGTGGGTTGTTTCATTGAGGCCATCCCTAAGAATTGAGATTTGTATGTGTGATTTAAGATGCAGTTACTACCGTACATTGGGCCCAAAACCAATGGACCCTCTCGGCTTCTTAATCACCCTAGTACTCTGTCCAGGAGTTGCAAATAGTTTCTGGTGTTTGTAGGTTATGTGTTGGCGGCCGTGCGTAGCGCTGACCCTAGGGGTGGGCTATGTTGCGGTAGATACACCATGGCTAGGTATGCCGGGCACCCGTTTGGCGTCTCGGGACCCTGTTCACATCGTTCGGGGCCGTATGTGGAAACCTCGACCGGACTCCCTGCGGATGGAACCTGGATAGGCGATAACCTGGACTAGAGACTTAAGTGTTAGGTAGGCCGTGGCCGACACCCTCACTGGGCTTCCGCTTGAAGGTTGCCGAGTACATGTCGTGTAAACGGGGGTAAGTGGTGAAAGTGTCTATGAAGAAGTACACCCCTGCAGGGTATAATACTATTCGAATAGCCGCGTCGGCGGTAAAGGACTACTTGGTTGCCTATACAGTTCATAGACAAGTTAATGGATACTACTAAAAGACTCAGGATAAGTGTGAGTACCGAGGATGGCCCTCTCGTAGGATGACGAGGGAGGATCCCCAGTGGAGTATTGTGTTGGTGAGTAGTGGACTCGTGTGCGAAAACTATTTTACTGGTGGAGTTCCGTAGGATAGCTTAGCCAAGAGTCAAAGCTGGCTTGCTGCATTAACCCCACCACCTTCTTGAGAATAAACATGTTTAGTAGGTTCTGATGTAAGACTTGCTGAGTACCTTTGTACTCATGTTTGCTTAATTACTGTTTTCAGACGACAACACCGCCCCCTCCGATGGGTTCTACGTAGACCTTGACATCGACGAGTGACTAGCCACCCAGGTGGTGATCCTGGCCATGGAGGGCCCTATGTAGATAGACAGGCTTCGAGAAGCCTTCTTTCTTTCTAGAGTCTGTACTCAGACTAGTTGCTTCCGCATGTGCTTGTATGATTGTATGACTTGAGTGTCGGGTCATGTGACCCCTATCTGTATGAACATGTTATGTATGGCTCCCTGGAGCCTTTAAATAAAGTACTTGAGTTGTAGAGTTTTGTTGTGATGCCATGTTGTATGTATTCATATCGGGCATATTGTGTGTATGATTGAAATGCTTGCTATGAGTGGGATCCGACAATCTAGTTGTTTATCCTTGGCATCCTTTCTTATGGGGAAATGTAGTCTAGTGTTCCTCGAGCCATAGTAGTTCGCTACAGCCCGGTTCACCGGAGTCCTGCTAGCCCAGCACTACTGTTCAGGACACTTGACTGGCCGGCATGTGTTTCACTTCGTTCCTATGTCTGTCCCTTCGGGGAAATGTCACGCGGTGATATCCGGAGTCCTGCCTAGCCTGCTACAGCCCGGTTCACCGGAATCCTGTTAGCCCAGTGCTACAGCCCGGAATCACTCGCTGATGACCGACATGTTCGATGTGATTCATGTATGCCTGTCTCCATAGGTCTATGCCGCTTTGGGTTCACGACTAGCCATGTCGGCCCGGGTTCTCTGTCATATGGCTGCTAGCGACACTATCATATACGTGAGCCAAAAGGCGCAAACGGTCCCGGGCCATGGTAAGGCGACACCCGTGGGATACCGTGTGTGAGGCCGCAAAGTGATATGAGGTGTTACCGGCTAGATCAATGTGACTTGGAATCGGGTCCTGACAACATTGGTATCAGAGCCGGACTGCCTGTAGGTTCGTTGAGCCAAGCTGGTCGATGTCGAGTCTAGAAATGCTTTAGTTATATGTAGGGGAATTGATTGTGGGAGGGAACGTAAGGCTCTTTTACTCCTTTACCCTATGCCTCTGATCTGAGTCATTCTCTTCTCATTCAACGTGGGTTAAGGACTAGGCTCTCTTCTTCTATCAGGTTCACGTGTTACTAATCCGTAGTAGCTTATAGGATTGTTGTTACAAGTCCCAGTTCAGTTTCTACTATTCTTAGTATGTTGCTAATTGGATCAGAACCTTGATATGATGTTGTTGAGTGGTATTGCGAACTGTTGTGGATGTCTCAAATCTTTTTCTGAGCATTTACAGCTGTTATGCTGTCCAATTTTACCTAGAAATTCTGATGTCTTTGCATTGTGGTTGTGCTTTCAGATGGCCAACCGTGTTCAAAACCAAGTGGTTCGCCTGACCCGGTGCCTCGACGTGCCCGGTCATACTGCTATGTTAGTCAGGGTAATGATCGAGACGGGTTACCGTTGGTATCCTGAATACACCGTTGAAGAGCAATTCCGCGACTTTAATCAAAGCCAATATTTCTGCACCGTCAGGATATTTCCTTCTTATCCTGGATCTATCGAGCCCCTTCATTGTTCCTATGGACTCGGGGTTACTGTTGAGATGGCTGTGCAGGATGCTGCCTATTCCATGATGACCATTATGCGAGTCCGGACTGGCCTGCTTCGGAACATCGACTTCCGTTACATGCCAGCTTCACTTCCAGGAGCGCAGGGGTATCTTCAGGCTATCTATGCTGACTCCACTCAGGAGGACTCATTAACTCGTACCACTGCTGAGATGCTCGAAGATAAGGACCGAGAGAATCGGGCCTTGAGGCTGGAGCTTTTCAATACCCGTGCTGATCATTGGGCCACATTGACTCGGTTTGCACCTGCGGTGCAAGATGGATGTATGGATACAAGGGATCTGTATCCTGTGAGATCAGCTCTGCCAGACATGGTGGACTGGCGTGATGTGGGAGGCATCACCCCACCCCGTGGTCCCCGCAGGCCACCGTTTGTTGGTCCAAGACCTCATCCTAGCCCCTTTGGTCCACAGGCTCCTCAGGACCGTCTGTTCCCGGATGGTCACGTTGAACTTCCAGGCTACGGAGGTGACTTCTATGAGGACTACTACGGAGCTGTCTGAGTTAGTAGTAGTACCACTAGTATTGTAGTAGTTGTATCTCCACTGTCTTGCATGACTTGTGGAATACGACTTAGTGTGTAGTCAATTCCGGAGGTGTAGACAAATAATGTATAGGAGCTTGGAATGCCTCCGATGAGATGTAATGTCTTTCATCATAGTTGTACTGTAGCCTGGGCTTGTACTAAACTATGTATGATGTGTATGACCGTTGGTATATATATGACATACGGATGAACATCTCTGCATTCCGCGTTATCCATTACATTCTGCACTTCCTTGCTAAGTTTGAGCCATCCTTATCTAAACCATTGTCTTGTTTTCTCCTAGGATGGTCAACACCCGCAGCAACCCTGCTGCCTCAGAGCAGGGGGAAGCCAGTGCAGCTAGGGGTGAAAATCTGCCTCACCCGCCTTCTCTGGCCGAGGTAATGCTGGAGGCGGAAAGAAACAAGCGTGAGACTAACCGCCTGCTAGAGCGGATTGAGAAGAACACTGCACGCCACCCGCGAAATGACTTGGTGTCGATCAATGACTTTATCAAACTGTACCCACCAAAGTTTAACCATTCCGTCGAACCCCTCGACGCGGATGACTGGCTTCGCAGCATTACCCACAAGCTACGTTCTTCCAACGTAGCCGAAGCCGACAAGGTTACCTATGCTGCCTATCACCTCGAAGGCCCTGGTAGCCTTTGGTGGGAAAACTTCGAAGCTATGCGCCCGGTCGGCCAAATCACTACTTGGGCTGAATTCAGTGAGGCTTTCTGTGAGCATCACATTCCGGAAGGTCTCATGGATCGCAAGAGGGAGGAGTTCTGCAACTTCACCCAAGGAAGACTGACTGTGGATGCATATAGTCGTGAATTTGGGAATCTGGCACGCTATGCCCCTGAAGAGGTATCTACTGACGCTAAGAAGCAGGCAAGGTTCCGCAAGGGACTTAGCCCTGAGCTTCGCCGCGATCTTCGTCTGCATGAGTGCACTTCCTTTCAGAAGTTGGTCAATAAAGCCATCAGTGCTGAGACGGGCCAGACTGATTATGACGCTTCACCGAAGCACTCCCGTGATTTTGGCTCTTCATCCGGCTCTGGAACTCAGAAGCGCCGGATGTGGATTCCAAGCACGGCACTGCCACCCAGGTTCATCCCGAGGCCATCCTTTGAGGCGCCTCGTCCCAACCAGCAATTTGCACCGCCCAAGCCCTATGGTGGCCCCGCTGCCAATACTTCTCCACGCCCCAATGTGGTGACATGCTTTAAGTGTGGAGAGCCGGGTCACTATAGTCGAGAGTGTCCCCAGAACAACAACCCCATTCAGACTGGAAAGTCCGTTGGCCGTGGTAAGCCCGCGGGAAAGACATTCTACGCCAAGCCGGTCACCACTGCCCGTGGCCATGTCAACTATGTATCAGCCGAGGAGGCTCATGAGGATCCCAACGTCGTCCTTGGTACGCTCCTTGTTAACTGCCATCCGGCATCTGTTCTTTTTGATACTGGAGCATCTCATTCATTCATATCCGAGAACTATGCTCGATTGCACAACACGACATTCTGTAACATGCCCTCTACCATGGAAATTCAAACTCCTGGCTCTAGATGGCAAACTTCTAGAGTAAGCCATGGGAACGAAATTCTTATTGATAGACTTGTCTTCCTTGCATCCTTAATAGCTCTCAAGTCCTCGGACATAAACATCATCTTGGGTATGGACTGGATGTCAGCTCATTATACTAAGATCGACTGTGCCACTAGAACCGTTCAACTTACTCACCCATCGGGCAAGACAGTCAATGTCTTAACTCGAGTGGCCAAGCGCCAGTTTTACTCCTTAAATGCCAACCCCCTTCCAGATCTTGAGGATGTTCTGGTAGTCCGAGACTTTCCGGATGTCTTTCCAGAAGAACTGCCAGGTGTTCCACCTGACAGGGATGTTGAGTTTGTGATAGACCTTGTTCCAGGAACCGTTCCAATTTCTAGAAGACCCTACAAGATGGCACCCTTAGAACTAGCCGAGCTTAAGAACCAACTCGATGAGTCCTTGAAAAAGGGTTTCATCCGTCCTAGTTCCTCTCCTTGGGCTTGCCCGTCCTCTTCGTTAAGAAGAAGGATGGAACAGATCGAATGGTTGTGGATTACCGACATGTCAATTTGGTCACCATCAAGAACAAATATCCGCTTCCCAGGATCAACGATCTGTATGATCAGCTCGCTGGATCCTCAGTCTTTTCCAAGATGGATCTTAGGTTGGGCTACCATCAAATCAAAATCAGAAACGGGGACATTCCCAAAACGGCCTTTGTTACTCGTTATGGCCAATACGAGTACACCGTGATGTCCTTCGGTTTAACCAATGCCCCATCCACCTTCTCCCGGTTAATAAACTCGGTTTTCATGGAGTACTTGGACAAATTTGTCATAGTATACCTCGATGACATACTCATCTACTCCAAGAATGAAGAGGAACATGCCAAACATCTAAGACTGGTATTGATGAAACTTCGAGAGCATCGCCTTTACGCCAAATTCTTCAAGTGTGAATTTTGGTTGCCAGAAGTGACCTATCTAGGCCATGTAATCTCTGGTAAGGGTATTGCTGTCAATCCCGAGCGAGTTCAAGCCGTCCTTGATTGGATTCCACTTGAGACGGTTAAGCAAGTTCGGAGCTTCCTTGGCTTAGCGAGCTATTGCCGCCGCTTCGTCGAGAATTTCTCCAAGGTTGCTAAACCTCTAACTGAACTCCTCAAGAAAGATAAAAAGTTCGAGTGGACTCCACAGTGCGAGTTCAGTTTTCAGGAACTGAAAAGACGCCTGACATCTGCTCCCGTACTGGTACCACCAGATTTCTCCAAGGACTTTATTATCTATTGCGACGCCTCGCGACAAGGACTAGGTTGCATACTCATGCAAGATCGTCAGGTAATTGCCTATGCTTCACGGCAATTACACCCACATGAGGAAAATTATCCCACACATGATCTAGAGCTTGCAGCTGTAGTCCATGCACTTAAAACTTGGCGACATTACCTTCTCGGTAATCGTTGCGAGATCTTCACCGATCACCAAAGTTTGAAATATATCTTCAGCCAACCAGATTTGAATCTCAGGCAAAGACGTTGGGTTGAGCTGATTTCGGATTACGACTTAGGAATAACTTACACCCCGGGCAAAGCCAATGTCATGGTTGATGCGCTAAGCCGTAAGTCCTATTGTAACAACCTGATGTTACAACAAAGTCAACCATTTCTCCATGAGGAATTTTGTAAGCTAAATCTTCACATTGTTCCTCGAGGATTCCTATCCACCCTGGTGGCGAAACCTACCCTTACGGATCAGATCATCAAGGCACAGAAGGTAGATCCGGGAATCTCCCGTATTAAGAGAAACATTAAGAAAGGAGTCGTGAATTGTTTCTCCATTGATGATCAAGGTGTCGTATACTTTGGGAATCACCTAGTGGTTCCAAAGGCACGAAACCTGAGGCGGCTGATCCTTCAGGAAGCTCATGAATCCCCTCTCACCATTCATCCCGGTAGTACTAAAATGTATCAAGACCTACGCCAGAGGTTTTGGTGGACTAGGATGAAGAGAGAAATCGCTCAATACATTGCTAATTGCGACGTTTGTCGTCGTGTTAAAGTAGAGCATCAACGGCCTGCTGACACCCTTCAACCTTTGGCTATTCCCGAGTGGAAATGGGATAAAATCAGTATGGACTTCATCACTGGGTTTCCCAGGACCAAGAGAGGGAATAATGCCATCTTTGTCGTGATCGACCGTCTTTCCAAAGTAGCCCATTTCCTACCTGTTCGTGAGAGTATCACCGCTAGCCAGCTAGCTGATTTATACATCTCCCGAATAGTGTCTCTTCATTGTGTTCCATTGGAAATTAACTCAGACCGTGGAAGTCTCTTCACCTCTCGATTTTGGGAAAGTTTCCAAAATGCTATGGGAACTCGTCTCTCCTTTAGCACCGCCTTCCATCCTCAATCAAGTGGTCAAGTAGAACGAGTCAATCAAATTCTGGAAGATATGCTCCGAGCTTCTGTCATCTCGTTCGGAATGAGTTGGGAGAAATGCCTTCCATTCGTGGAGTTTGCTTATAACAATAGTTATCAAGCCAGCTTAGGCAAGGCTCCTTTCGAAGTTCTCTATGGACGAAAATGTCGAACGCCTCTTAACTGGTCAGAAACCATGGAAAGACAACTCTTTGGCCCGGATATGATTCGGGAAGCAGAAGAGCAGGTTCACGTTATTCGTGAGAAATTGAAAACAGCCCAATCTCGTCAAAAGAGTCAATATGATCGTAAACATAAGCCTATGACTTATGAAGTCGACGAGAAGGCTTACCTTCGGGCTACTCCGTTAAAGGGAACCCATCGTTTCGGTATCAAAGGAAAATTTTCTCCTCGTTACATTGGACCCTTTCGCATTCTTGCCAAACGAGGAGAAGTTGCCTACCAATTGGAACTACCTCCGCATCTTTCCAGAGTTCATGATGTCTTCCACGTTTCTCAACTCAGGCGTTGCCTCGCGGATCCCATCCGTGGAGTGGACCACAAAACGCTTGATCTACAAGATAACCTCTCATATCAGGAATATCCCGTTCGTATCCTTGATCAAGCCGAGCGTACCACCTGACGTCACAATATCAAGTTTCTCAAGGTTCAATGGTCACACCATTTCGAGAAAGAAGACACTTGGGAAAGGGAGGATCGTCTTCGACTCGAGTACCCCACCTTCTTCCCGGAGGATCCTAAATCTCGGGACGAGATTCTTTTGAGTGGGGGTGAGTTGTCACACCCTAGCTAGTTCAAGCATTAGAGTGTGCATCATGTTTAAATTTCTCTTAAATTTGAAATGGGGAAGGCAGAAACCCCCAACAGCCCCTGGAAACAACTAGGGTTTACTAAAATTATTTTCAATGAACCTGAAATGCCCTTCTAAAAAGTTCACCCTCTTTGTCTTGGGTTAAAACCTCTGGCAAAATTGGTGCACATTTTTCTAGGTCAACAGAAGGTCATTGAATTAAATCATAAGTATTTGAATTTGGGCATTTAAATGCTATAAAATAGTTTAAATGCCCAAATAATTCTGGAAATAAATATTTGCTGTTGGAAATAATCTAAACAGAGCCCACAATTATTTTTAGGATTTTTGGAAACGTTTTAGTATTTTAATTAAAGCCCAACAGTTGCAGTTAAATAGAAAAACAGAAACAAATAAAAAACAGAGAGAGGGAAGCTACCTGGGCCTTACCTGTGCTGGCCCAGCCCACCTGGCTCGGCCCAACCGACTGGCCGTGCCAGTCGTCGTCCTCCTCGCGCCAGAAGGACGCGGAGCGCGTGGCCGGCGCCCGCGGCCACACGCCGGCCACCTCCTGCTTCTGCCGATGTCGTGGAGACGTCCAGGGATGCCACGCGACCCCCACGTCCCCCTCTCATCCTCGCTCACTCTCCCCCTCGTCTCCCTCACTCTCTCCCGCGATGCCCGAGCGCGTTCCTCGCCGCCGTTCGCCGTAGACGACGCCAGAGCCACCCCCTCGCCCCTCCGACAAGCCAAATCGCTCCGCCACGGCGCCCTCGCCCTCCCCACCGAGCCACGCTTCGCCGGAGGCCCTGCAACGCTGCTATCGCGCCGTCTTCAACCTCGGTACCTGCCGGACATCGTTCATTGATTCGCCTCGCTCCGGTCGCCCCCGAGCCCACTGAGCTGCTCATCGACCTCCCTGTGAGCTCCGCCGCCTTCCCCCTCTTCTTTCCCACGCATTTGCACCCTCTAGGCCATAGTTCCACCATGGCCGAAGCTCGTCTCTGCTCGAGCTCATCGCCGGCGTCGCTCCGGCGACCATTTGGTCATCCGGTGCTATGCAACGTGCTTGCCACATCGCGTAGTGCCTCGCTAGCGCCTCAGTTTCCGTGTTTGCACGCTGCAGCCCAAACCACGCACATGGCCGAACTCTGGCCGCCACCTTGGAGCTCGCCGTCATTGTCTCCGGCCACCATAGGCCTGGCCTCCACCACCACTAGATGCGCGACTGCAAGAGCTCTCCAACGAGCCCAAGAACAGCCTCGCCCGTGCCCTGTGGGCGTTTTCTGAGCCGCGCCACCGTCTCGGGCCTCGCCGGCAACTCAACGCCGGCGGGATTAGCCCCGCTGACCAGGGGTTTGACCCCAGTTTGAGTCCCCTGAGTCAATGACAAGTGGGCCCCCTCTGTTAACTAAATCAGATTAGTTCTAACTAAAGATAATTAGCTTAATTAACTACTGACACGCGGGACCCACCATTCAGGTTTGACCTGGACGTCCCCGTTGACCACTGACATCACCCTGACGTAATGCTAACGTAGTAATTAAATTACTGGATTTATTCTTATACATGAAATTCCAGAAAATAGTCAAAACTTCTAAAAATCATAGAAAACCAACCATAGCTCCAAATGCAAAGATTTATATATGAAAAATGATCAGAAAAATTCAATCTATCCATCTGTAATGGTTTCATGCATGACAAAATAAGTTTACCTTGCTGTTGAAGCAGAATAAGGAAATGCACCATTAAAGCCATGTTTAATAAGCTAATAATTGAATCTTTGATTCAAATAAGTTCAATCCTTTCTGTTATAGCTTGCATTAGGCCAAGACACATTCATATTGCCATATCATAGCATGCATAATATTGTTGCATATCGTCGTGTGTTGATTGTGTTCCGATGTGTTCTTCGTAGTAGGTTCTGCCTCCGAGGATATTCACGAGTATCCAACTGAAGGGCAGTATCCCACTACCACTCCATCAGGCAAGAAACCATTGATCATTCCGATACAACCCATGTTCTTGCTCCTGCTCTTGTTTACTGCATTAAGACAACGCGTTTCAATCTGCTGTGTGCTACGGTAGTTGAACCCTTATCCTCTGCATGACCTGTCATTGCCACAGTAACTAGATGAAACCCAGTAGCATGTGTAGGAGTTGATTGAGCCATGTATGTGATTCCTACCTTGCTATGCCCGCTATGCTTAGAGTTGTGTCAGGTCTGGTTCATCTGGGTGATGGGCTAGAGTGAAATGCTTATGTCGGTAATGTGAGGGATGTGTTGAACATGTTTTGGTAAAGGTATCAATGAGAGGCCATGTAGGAGTACATGGTGGGTTGTTTCATTGAGGCCATCCCTAAGAACTGAGATTTGTATGTGTGATTTAAGATGCAGTTACTACCGTACATTGGGCCCAAAACCAATGGACCCTCTCGGCTTCTTAATCACCCTAGTACTCTGTCCAGGAGTTGCAAATAGTTTCTGGTGTTTGTAGGTTATGTGTTGGCGGCCGTGCGTAGCACTGACCCTAGGGGTGGGCTATGTTGCAGTAGATACACCATGGCCGGGTATGCCGGGTGCCCGTTTGGCGTCTCGGGACCCTGTTCACATCGTTCGGGGCCGTATGTGGAAACCTCGGCCGGACTCCCTACGGATGGAACCTGGATAGGCGATAACCTGGACTAGAGACTTAAGTGTTAGGTAGGCCGTGGCCGACACCCTCGCTGGGCTTCCGCTTGAAGGTTGCCGAGTACATGTCGTGTAAACGGCGGTAAGTGGTGAAAGCGTGTATGAAGAAGTACACCCTTGCAGGGTATAATACTATTCGAATAGCCGCGTCCGCGGTAAAGGACTACTTGGTTGCCTATACAGTTCATAGACAAGTTAATGGATACTACTAAAAGACTCAGGATAAGTGTGAGTACCGAGGATGGCTCTCTCGTAGGATGACGAGGGAGAATCCCCGGTGGAGTATTGTGTTGGTGAGTAGTGGACTCGTGTGCGAAAACTATTTTACTGGTGGAGTTCCGTAGGATAGCTTAGCCAAGAGTCAAAGCTGGCTTGCTGCATTAACCCCACCACCTTCTTGAGAATAAGCATGTTTAGTAGGTTCTAATGTAAGACTTGCTGAGTACCTTTGTACTCATGTTTGCTTAATTATTGTTTTCAGACGACAACACCGCCCCCTCCGATGGGTTCTACGTAGACCTTGACGTCGACGAGTGACTAGCCACCAAGGTGGTGATCCTGGCCATGGAGGGCCCTATGTAGATAGACAGGCTTCGAGAAGCCTTCTTTCTTTCTAGAGTCTGTACTCAGACTAGTTGCTTCCGCATGTGCTTGTATGATTGTATGACTTGAGTGTCGGGTCATGTGACCCCTATCTGTATGAACATGTTATGTATGGCTTCCTGGAGCCTTTAAATAAAGTACTTGAGTTGTAGAGTTTTGTTGTGATGCCATGTTGTATGTACTCATATCGGGCATATTGTGTGTATGATTGAAATTCTTGGTATGAGTGGGATCCGACAATCTAGTTGTTTATCCTTGGCAGCCTTTCTTATGGGGAAATGTAGTCTAGTGTTCCTCGAGCCATAGTAGTCCGCTACAACCCGGTTCACCGGAGTCCTGCTAGCCCAGCACTACTGTTCAGGACACTTGACTGGCCGGCATGTGTTTCACTTTGTTCCTATGTTTGTCCCTTCGGGGAAATGTCACATGGTGATATCCGGAGTCCTGCCTAGCCTGCTACATCCCGGTTCACCGGAGTCCTGTTAGCCCAGTGCTACAGCCCGGAATCACTCGCTGATGACCGACATGTTCGATGTGATTCATGTATGCCTGTCTCCATAGGTCTGTGCCGCTTTGGGTTCACGACTAGCCATGTCGGCCCGGGTTCTCTGTCATATGGCTGCTAGCGACACTATCATATACGTGAGCCAAAAGGCGCAAATGGTCCCGGGCCATGGTAAGGCGACACCCGTGGGATACCGTGCGTGAGGCCGCAAAGTGATATGAGGTGTTATCGGCTAGATCGATGTGACTTGGAATCGGGGTCCTGACACGCGGTCTCAAATCCATTGAAGATCAAGTCTCCACAGATATCCGCGACATAGTTCAAGCTTCCAAATCTGACCTGATGGCCAGGGGCGTAGCTATCAATCTGCTCCAGATGGCCAAGCGAGTTGGCCTGCAGTATGAAGCCGCCGAATAAGAAAATATGTCCGGGGAGGAAGGTCTCTCCTTGGACAGCGTCACTGTAGACTATCGGAGGGGCCATCAAACCTCTCGTTGACGGCACAGTGGAACTCTCAATGAAAGCACCAATGTCGGTGTCAAAACCAGTGGATCTCGGGTAGGGGGTCCCGAACTGTGCGTCTAGGATCGATGGTAACAGGAGACGAGGGACACGATGTTTACCCAGGTCCGGGCCCTCTCTATGGAGGTAATACCCTAAATCCTGCTTGATTGATCTTGATGAATATGAGTGTTACAGGAGTTGATCTACCACGAGATCGTAATGGCTAAACCCTAGAAGTCTAACCTGTATGACTATGGTAATGAGTATGTCCTTTCCGGACTAACCCCTCCATTTTATATAGACACCGAGGGGATCTAGGGTTTACATAGAGTCGGTTACATAAGAAGGAATTTTCATAGTCGGTCGCCAAGCTTGCCTTCCATGCCAAGGAGTCCAATCCGGACACAGGTACGGTCTTCGCCCTTCATGTCTTCACGGCCCATCAGTCTGGCCCATGGATAACAGGCCGGACGCCTGAGGACCCCTTAGTCCAAGACTCCCTCACCTGGTGCTGCTCTGCGTGTTTCCAGAGAGGCAGCAATGTTTGAGGGTCTCGTCATTGAGGACATGGCTAATATGGATTATTTCCAGTTGATGGTTGATGAGTGTCGATGTCAAAACCGGCGGATCTCGGGTAGGGGGTCCCGAACTATGCGTCTAGGCCGGATGGTAACAGGAGGCAAGGGACACGAAGTTTTACCCAGGTTCGGGCCCTCTCGATGGAGGTAAAACCCTACGTCCTTCTTGATTAATATTGATGATATGGGTAGTACAAGAGTAGATCTACCACGAGATCAGAGAGGCTAAACCCTAGAAGCTAGCCTATGGTATGATTGTTGTTCTGTATGTTGTCCTACGGACTAAAACTCTCCGGTTTATATAGACACCGGAGAGGGTTAGGCTTACACAAAGTCGGTTACAATGGTAGGAGATCTACATATCCGTATCGCCAAGCTTGCCTTCCACGCCAAGGAAAGTCCCTTCCGGACACGGGACGAAGTCTTCAATCTCGTATCTTCATAGTCCAGGAGTCCGGCTGAAGGTATAGTCCGGCCATCCGGACACCCCCTAATCCAGGACTCCCTCAGTAGCCCCTGAACCAGGCTTCAATGACGACAAGTCCGGCGTGTAGATTGTCTTCACCATTGCAAGGGGGGTTCCTCCTCCAAGTACTTCATAGAAGATTTTGAACACAAAGATAGTGTTCGGCTCTGCAAAATAAGTTTCCACATATTGCCATAGAGGGAATAACATTTACACAAATCTAATCTGCTGACGTATTCCGTAGTGTGACACACCACGACCAAGCCTTTATCCGAGTCGTTTTATTATCCCACCTCAGCGCGTCATGCGAGGAGGTTTCCTTGGCACGTCTTGTTAAAGAAGAGATCGTGTCCCCTTATTCCGGGATTCTCATCAATACGGGCGTGGGTAACCCAACCGCGCCATTGACTACGGTGCTTGGAGATAAGCGAGTTTTACCAGGCTGGTGGGGACACGTAGTTGCGTCCACCCATATAAGGGGATAAGGATCCACCTTTTCACCTACGCCTTCTTCCTCCCTTGCTTATCCATTCTCGCACACTCGAGCTCCAGCGCCCAAGTCCGCACTCCCCACCTCAACCTTCTCCAGCCATGTCCGGAGCGGGAGGCAAGTGGATGGTCTCCTCCGTCACGGAGGGACACATCAAAAAACTGAGGAAGGCTGGATACTTGTCTAACGACATCGTGTACCGGCTTCCCGAAAAGGGGCAACTCATCCCCACCCCTAGGCCCCATGAGAGGGTGGTGTTCCTCCCCCATTTCCTCCACGGACTGGGCTTCCCTCTTCACCCATTTGTCCGGGGGCTCATGTTCTACTATGGCCTGGATTTCCACGATCTGGCCCCGAACTTTGTCCTCAACATCTCGGCGTTTATCATCGTGTGCGAGGCTTTCCTCCGCATCCGCCCCCATTTCGGCCTATGGCTCAAGACTTTCAATGTCAAGCCAAAGGTGGTGCGCGTCAACCAGGCGGAGTGCGGAGGCGCCATGGTGGGCAAGATGCCCAACGTCTTATGGCTGGAGGGCTTCTTTGTGGAGACCCTGAAGGGGTGGCAATCGGGGTGGTTTTACATCACCGAGCCGCGCGACCCTGAATGGGTCGCAGCCCCCGAGTTTCGATCTAGACCCCTTACGCGGCTCACCTCCTGGAAGGAGACGAGCCTGTCGTGGGGTAAAAAAGGAGAGCTGACCGGACTCCAAACATGCGTCCAAACCCTGGTGGACAAGAAGCTCAAACTTGTCAACGTATTCCAGGTTATGCTCATCCGCCTGATCCTCCCGTGTCAACAACGGGCTTTCAACCTGTGGGAGTTCGACCTGGCGCAGCACCAAACTTTGAGAAGGCTCTTCGACACGACGTACGAAGATGCCTGGAAGGTGCTTTTCAAGAGCGCTGAGGCCCCCGCATCCGCTACCGAGGATCGCGGATTCAGTACGCAGCGTCACGCTCATGCGGTAAGCTGTTTTTTTTCCTTTTACAGGGTATCAGTTTTTCATAGTTTGACTCCATGCGGGATCTAAGCTCCCTTACCTTTGACAGGATTGGCAGGAGACGTCCAGACAGATCCACTGTCCGGCTCCTTTGCCTGAAGGCCCAGCGGACGCTCGTTTGGCGAAGCTGCTGGTTCTGGCACCCCATGTGGTGCCGGAGAAGAAGGCCAAGAAGAGGGCCACGGGGACTCGAAAGAGTGCCCGACGCCTGGAGGTGTCGGATCCCTCATCTGACGACTCCAAGACGCACTCCTCCCATGAAGACGAGGAGGAGGAAGAAGAGACCTGTAACGCCCTCGATTCAATCGTACACTAATCATACACGCAAATGTGTACGATCAAGATCAAGGACTCACGGGAAGATATCACAACACAACTCTAGACACAAATTAAAATAATACAAGCTTTATATTACAAGCCAGGGACCTCGAGGGCTCGAATACATTAGCTTGAATACAAACGAGTCAGCGGAAGCAACAATATCTGAGGACAGACATGAGTTAAACAAGTTTGCCTTAAGAAGGCTAGCACAAAAGCATCTACGATCGAAAAGGCAAGGCCTCCTGCCTGGGAGCCTCCTAACTACTCTTGGTCGTCGGCGTCCGCCACGTGGTAGTAGGCACCCTCGGGGTAGCAGCAGTCGTCAAAGGTGGCATCTGGCTCCTGGACTCCACCATCTGGTTGCAACAACCAGAAAGAAGAAAGAAGGGGGAAAAGGGGGAGCAAAGCAACCGTGAGTACTCATCCAAAGTACTCGCAAGCAAGGATCTACACTACATATGCAACATTATCAAAGGAAGGCTGTATATGTGGACTGGGCTGCAGAAAAGCCAGAATAGAGAGAAGGTCTAGTCCTATCGAAGACTAGCATCTTCTGGAAACCACCATCTTGCAGCAAACAAGAGGGAGTATAGTAGCATAAAGTAAAGTGGTAGTAGTGTTATCAACCTCGGCCAGAGATCCTTTCTCGACTCCCTGCGAGAAAGCAATCCCAGAGCCATACTATCCAGTTATCATCACAATCAAATCCTCATCACCATCCAGTTCTCATCACAAGTATCCAGTTCTAGTTGTATCGATCGGGATACAACTCCAAGTGTCCGTTACCGTAGGACAGGCTATCGATAGATGTTTTCTTCCCTGCAGGGGTGCACCAACTTACCCACCACGCTCGCTTAACTCCGGCCGGACACACTTTCCAGGGTCATGCCCGGCCTCGGCCAAACAATACGCCGCAACCCGACCTAGACTTAACAGAGAGGTCAGCACGCCGGACTAAACCTATGCCCCCAGGGGTCATGGGCCATCTCCCCGGAAACTCCTGCACGTTGCGTACGCGGCCGGTGAGCAGACCTAGCTACCTCCTTCAACAAGGCAGGCGCTTGCGCAGTCCAACCCGGCGCGCGCCACTCAGTCGCTGACGTCTATTAAGCTTTGGCTGATGTATACGACGCAGAACGCCCATACTATGCCCATGTGATGGTTAGTGCTATCAGGCCAGAGGCCCCTCGGATCAAATATCCAAATCGTAGTGGATTAGGAACGCGCGGTAACAAGCAGAGACTCACGAAAGAGGTGACCCCGTTGCCCCGTCTCGAGGACTTGCGGCAAGGGCTAAGAATGCCCGGCCACGCCTCGTAATTATCTCACGGGCACCTTCCAGGTCAACCCGTCTCCACATCACTTTCCAAGTAACAGTTGTAAAGTCCAAGTAACCGTGTGTCCAAACATCAAGAGGAAAACCCAAGTAATCACCCTCGGTGGGTTCCATTCAATGTAATCATCAAGGTGAACGTAGAGGAATCACCCTCGAGGTTCACACTTGAGGGGTTGCATGACAGAGTCGTATCGGAAGTGGTTAAAGAGGAAATCACCCTCGATGACCACGACCGAATAGCTACACTACAGGGTTAACATCAGAAGTGTTGTAGAGGTCTCACCCTCGGCACTCGATAGTATCCCAGTAGTGTCGAGCAACTAAGGGGAGAGTGATGTGCGGTGCCGGGGCCTGGTCTTCAATCCCGTTGATCGGGTCTTCAATGATGAAGCAGGGGCAACACGGACAAGGTGGGGGTCACTGATGGATCTCTAACCAACCTATACTAAGCAGTTTAGGATAAGCCGGTAAGGTAACAATAAGCAGGTTACAAAAGGAGGCTATGCATCAGAATAGGAGCAAACAATAACAATAGCAAAATCTAATGCAAGCATGAGAGAATGGAATGGGCGATATCGGGATGATCAAAGGGGGGGCTTGCCTGGTTGCTCTGGCAAGGAGGGGTCGTCGTCGACGTAGTCGATCACAGGGGCAGCATCGATCTCAGGGTCTACCGGAGAGAAGAGGGGGAAGAAACAGTAAATATAAAGCAGGCATAGCATCACAAAGCATAACATGGCAATAAGCTGTGCCGGGGGTGACCTAACGCATGGCTACACGATATAGGTGAAGGGGGAAATCCACCGGGAATGTATTCCTGGTTCCGGACCTGTGTTAGACAGATGACCGGAGAGGAAAAGTTCCATGTTCAGATAGTTAGAGGCATTTGACAGATGAACGGACTGCATATTCGGATTCGTCTCGTCGTTCTGAGCAACTTTCATGTAGAAAACATTTTCATCCGAGCTACGGTTTATTTTCTATGAATTATCAAAGATTAAAGCATTTTCCGGAATTATTAATATTAACAGAAAAGGAATTACGACGTCAGCAGGGTGTCAACATGACGTCAGCAGGTCAACAGACACGCTGACTAGTCAAACTGACCAGTGGGTCCAACCAGTCAGCCTCTCTTACGTCACAAAGTTTATTCAAAAATAAACTGCGGGTTATTTAGCTACTGGGCCCCACATGTCAGTGGCTGGTTAGGTTAACTAATTAGTTTTATTTATAAAAACATTTAGTTAGCCTAATTAACAGAAAAGGGCCACATGTCATTCAGAGGAGGGGAAAAGCAACAGCGTTGACCAGAGTCAACGTGGTCAACTAGGGCGCCGGGCCCACTGGCAGCCTCACTGGGGTGGGCCCCACGGGGCCACGTCGGCGCCAGGTCAGTATGGCGGCCGGAGCAACACCGGCGACCTCAGGAAACAGCGGCGACGCGCGGGATTCGTCCATAGACCATCAAAACGAATGCGGCCAGTCGCGTTCAAACGCGGAGACGAAGCCGCGTCGAACGACATCGGCGGGAGTGGCTGAGGCGACCGGGAACATCGCCGGCGACCACCGCGGGCGGCGCCGGACTTCGGGCGTAGGTGGTTTCGGCGCTACGGGGCACCAAAACGTGCGCGGTTCGCGGCTACAGGTAGCTGGCGATGCAGCGCATCCGATGGAGCAAGCAGCAGGAGCGGGGATGGCCGGAGGAGCGCCGACGATGAGTAAATGCGGCGATGGCGGCTTCGGGCGCGGACGGGGATCGCGCTAGGAGGCACGGGAGGAGGTGCGGACGGTTGGGAGGCCTCCTGGCAGCGCTACGGGCACGAAGCCGTGCTCGAAAGCGAGCTAGGCCGGTGGTGGCCGAGACGGAGAGGCTCGGCAGCGGCGACGAGTTCGGCCACAGTGGAAACGATGGCCTACGGGCACGGGAAACGACAAGGGAGTAGGGGGAGGAGAGGGAGGTGCTCACCTTGCGGCACGCACGATGGCCCTCGGAGGTTTAGTAGCAGCTGTGCAGTGGATCGACGCCGGCGAGCTCCTGTGATCCGAAGTGGAAGACGAGGCCGGGGCAGCGTTCCGGGGCGCCCGGCGTCCTGCGGCTCATCGGGGAGGCGTAGTCGAGGGAGGCGGAGCGGTTGGACACGAGGAGGTCGCGAGGAAAACACGGTGGCCACGTGAACGACGGAGAACGGCGGCAATGGCGCTCGGGTGAGGCGGGCGAGCGAGACAGGGAGGGGGAGGAG
>NC_041382.1:212738918-212746035 GCF_002162155.2 Triticum dicoccoides | reverse complement strand
TCTTTTACTTTTGCTCTTTTCTCTTTCTTTTTTAAAAAAAAAAGAACATGGTAATATTTGGGCTGCCAAAAAGGATTTTGTAAAATGTGGGACTAGGCCACATAAATACTTTGCGAATTATGAAACTGCAAAAAAATGTTTCAAGGTATTTGGAAGTGACTAGGTATTTTTAGAAATTAAATAAGGAAAGATAAAAGTTGCTGGACCACCAAAAGATAATCCAGGGGCAATTTGGGAATTCCAAAAATGTTGGCTTCCACATGACAAACATCTAGAGATTATTTGCCACACTTTGAACATTTTAGTTTTCAGGTTTGACAAATAAGAATTTTTGAATTTAATTTGAAATTGAGATTTGGACTGGGATAGAAGGAAAGTGAGATTAGCAACAGTGACAATGATGACAGTGCATCATTAGAAGGGGATTACTGTAGCATGATTCTCGGGGCGTTACAAATCTCCTCCACTACAAGAAATCTCGTCCCGAGATTTAAGTGTGAAGTAAAGAGGAACTTCGGGTTAAGTGACCCTTATAGGGTTAATTATCTGGTGAACAATTCAGGGAATGAGGCAGAAGTATCTCTCGAGTTGAATCTTAATTAACATCGAGAGCAAACTGTGAAGGTACAATAGGAAGTTTCAAGCGAATGGACAATCGATTGATACCTGAACAAAGTGTGAGGAAGGGGTTTAGAGCATCGGGAATAGATCATCTCTCGAAAGGAGGCTCGTGTCATGATACGAAGCCAAATGCAAGGAACAAATTTCAAAAACAGGGATGTACAGGAGAGCCAAGTTTCGATCCTGGGACCTGTGGGTTATGGGCCCACATGTGGGTTAAAAAGTAGGAAGGGTGTTGACATATTGCACGGTCATGGTAGCAAGGCATGTCAGAGGATAGCCTGTCAGTTATGCTGGCAACAATGTTGGTACCAAGGGTGAGGGACGAAGAGAACCATATTCCTGCTCGTTGAACGAGGCGGACCAATCGGCAAGGTTAGCGTCCATTGGTGGTTACCGGAATGTCATAAACAATAGTAACAAGGTCTCACTGACAAGGTTGTACATCGGGGCGTTTTATAAGCAGGGAATTATTTCTACTTATATCATATAGATCACAAGAAGGTTAACAAATCAATGGAAAGGAATGTGAAAATTGTCGGATTAATCAGACCAATATAAAGGAAAATGTGCCTACACAAAAGCATTGGGAGTATATCCTCCCCAGGGGGAAGCGGAGCAGGATATACATGATATGACAGCAAGTTCAAAAGCATTTAGATAAAAGGGGCAAGGGAAGAATCATGATATTACCCATACAACGGTGTTTGGATAATAGATCAAGAAACATTCGGCAATGTGCTTCCAATGTTCTTATTGATATTCGAAATACCTCAGCCATGCTTCTAGGTAGCAATAACATGGTGTTCCAAGTAGGCGTTTGAGTTGAAGATCACCAGAAATACTCAAGTAACAATTGCAGGAAGAGCAAGGAGTCCAAGCTATAACCAAGACATGATCAAACATGTGTTGGAAAGAAGACAAGGGGTTGTCGATGATAAATCAAATCATAGAAGGCCAAGGATGGTATTTCTCACCATGAATTCAATTGTCATCTCAACCGAAGTCAAAATGTTGATGCTGGTCACGACGCAATTGTCGAGAGGCTCTATGAAGATGCCATCGAGCAGCAACGAAATCAAGCAAAAGGAATGATGAAGCAAAAGGCTATTAGAACCATGGATACGACACAAGCTTGGATTCAAGCTTATTGTTCAAGGTGGAATGATAAGATGAGGAAGATCGATGTAAGCTTCGCTCATCGTCGAAAATTGTGCTCTGGGAAGAAGGACCAGGTAGCACAGATAAAAGTTACCACGGTAAAGATATAGCCGATCAGGCTAGGGATGACTTGAATGATTATTAAACTCGTAAGCAACAAAAATTACTTAGAGTTATAGACTCGGAGTGTGGAATCGATTCACTTATCGGCGTTCTTGAGTGACTATTAGCTCAAAACCCCGGAGAAATCTGAAATCGGTGAGAAGCAATACCAGATGAGGACTCGTAGGAAGCAACACGGTTCTTTGTTATTCTCGAGATACCAGAGGGTAATACTCGAAGGAAGGTCAAGATAGAGGTTGCGAAGATGCATTGATCTGCACAAGACATGTGCTTTGACTTGTCCGAGAAATAGAACCAAAGGGGAACAATCATGGTAAGAACCATGGTTGCAAAGGATCAATTCATAGATACAAGATGAGCTTGCACCACAGAAATAATTATTTTTACGAGCAGCTTCCATGATAAGTTCTACATTAGGACCATGGGCATGAACACAAAGGTTCAAGGTCGACTCCCACTTCTTCAATGCATAACCTTTCATTCACTCCTCGTTTTTCGAAGAAATTGTAGTGCAGAGGATTTATCTGGCGAAGTACCAGAAGAGTAAGACTCGTGAGAACTCTCGGGTTCACTCGGATTACGGAAGGCATAAGTTCAACCCATCGGGGCATTTCTACGAATCTATACAACCATCAACCAAGCAAAAGATACGAGTTCAAAAGCAGAGTATCGGAGTCAAAGCAGATGATACAATTTACCGAAGGTATTATGTATCAAGGGAAAACTCACAAGACTATGGATGTGAAGGACATTGTTGGATAACAACCCAGCACTGGATCTGGCGATTCACGACAGAGTTGATGTGAGTATCGGTAATCAATCAGATGAAGAAGGGGATGCAAAGGCATCGGCTTATAGAAACGTCTGAATGATTCGATGCTTGGATACAAAGGAAATTATGATTTCAAGACGAAGGATCAGAAGCAGAGGCTCTGATCAAAAGATGAGTAAGTTGAATAGACTTAGAGGTGTACCCGATCAAATCTGGATTGGGCAAGAACTAGCTCATATCTGGAAGGATGTCTGAGCCGGAAAGAAAATTTCGAAAGATTAATTGATGATTGTCAGTAATCGCACACACGATGTTTCCATAGGAACAGAATGACAATCACAAAAAAAATTCTAAAGAATATTGCTAGACATATGGAATTAATCCTAATGCAAGTAGGCAAGGAGAATCAAGAGCAATAGGCTACAGAGGAATTTGAAAGATCAGATAGCCTTTTCAGGTATTTTGGAAAGCAAATGAACAACTGGGGATGAACGAACCCCGGTTAAGTGAATTATCCGCAGTTCGAAAAGAAGCTGCAAAGGAGAAGGCACAAAGGATTCTCGGAACAACGGAGAGTACTAGTGGTATCTTGTAATAACAGGAGCAAGTAGGGATGAAGGTACAAGCGGCAAGGATGTTATTCAGGTGGATTATCGGTGGTCAGGAACTGCAAGGCAGTTGGTACAGGGTCTCGAGAAACATCGAGGAGTATCCGTAGAATCTTCTGTCGAAGCAAGCAATCATTGATAATGCCGGGGCTCTCCGAGAGGAAGTGGGTATAAGAGCCTAATGTCAGAGTTAGTAAAATGTTTAACCCGAATAGACGAGAGATCAGAGTCCCAGAGTATAGATGAGGAGTAAAAGATGCTAATACCACCCATTGGCGACGTGGGCCCGTAAGACACACAAACATGTTAGTAAAAGTTTTTCAGTGACTAGAGTCAACTTCGGCCAAGGAGTTGGAAAGGGGGCTACCTACAGGCAGTCGGCTCTGATACCAACTTGTAATGCCCTCGATTCAATCGTACACTAATCATACACGCAAATGTGTACGATCAAGATCAAGGACTCACGGGAAGATATCACAACACAACTCTAGACACAAATTAAAATAATACAAGCTTTATATTACAAGCCAGGGGCCTCGAGGGCTCGAATACATCAGCTTGAATACAAACGAGTCAGCGGAAGCAACAATATCTGAGTACAGACATGAGTTAAACAAGTTTGCCTTAAGAAGGCTAGCACAAAAGCATCTATGATCGAAAAGGCAAGGCCTCCTGCCTGGGAGCCTCCTAACTACTCTTGGTCGTCGGCGTCCGCCACGTGGTAGTAGGCACCCTCAGGGTAGCAGCAGTCGTCAAAGGTGGCATCTGGCTCCTGGACTCCACCATCTGGTTGCAACAACCAGAAAGAAGAAAGAAGGGGGAAAAGGGGGAGCAAAGCAACCGTGAGTACTCATCCAAAGTACTCGCAAGCAACGATCTACACTACATATGCAACATTATCAAAGGAAGGCTGTATATGTGGACTGGGCTACAGAAAAGCCAGAATAGAGAGAAGGTCTAGTCCTATCGAAGACTAGCATCTTCTGGAAACCACCATCTTGCAGCAAACAAGAGGGAGTAGAGTAGCATAAAGTAAAGTGGTAGTAGTGTTATCAACCTCGGCCAGAGATCCTTTCTCGACTCCCTGCGAGAAAGCAATCCCAGAGCCATACTATCCAGTTATCATCACAATCAAATCCTCATCACCATCCAGTTCTCATCACAAGTATCCAGTTCTAGTTGTATCGATCGGGATACAACTCCAAGTGTCCGTTACCGTAGGACAGGCTATCGATGTTTTCTTCCCTGCAGGGGTGCACCAACTTACCCACCACGCTCGCTTAACTCCGGCCGGACACACTTTCCAGGGTCATGCCCGGCCTCGGCCAAACAATACGCCGCAACCCGACCTAGACTTAACAGAGAGGTCAGCACGCCGGACTAAACCTATGCCCCCAGGGGTCATGGGCCATCTCCCCGGAAACTCCTGCACGTTGCGTACGCGGCCGGTGAGCAGACCTAGCTACCTCCTTCAACAAGGTAGGCGCTTGCGCAGTCCAACCCGGCGCGCGCCACTCAGTCGCTGACGTCTATTAAGCTTTGGCTGATGTATACGACGCAGAACGCCCATACTATGCCCACGTGATGGTTGGTGCTATCAGGCCAGAGGCCCCTCGGATCAAATATCCAGTGGATTAGGAACGCGCGGTAACAAGCAGAGACTCACGAAAGAGGTGACCCCGTTGCCCCGTCTCGAGGACTTGCGGCAAGGGCTAAGAATGCCCGGCCACGCCTCGTAATTATCTCACGGGCACCTTCCAGGTCAACCCGTCTCCACATCACTTTCCAAGTAACAGTTGTAAAGTCCAAGTAACCATGTGTCCAAACATCAAGAGGAAAACCCAAGGAATCACCCTCGGTGGGTTCCACTCAATGTAATCATCAAGGTGAACGTAGAGGAATCACCCTCGAGGTTCACACTTGAGGGGTTGCACGACAGAGTCGTATCGGAAGTGGTTAAAGAGGAAATCACCCTCGATGACCTCGACCGAATAGCTACACTACAGGGTTAACATCAGAAGTGTTGTAGAGGTCTCACCCTCGGCACTCGATAGTATCCCAGTAGTGTCGAGCAACTAAGGGGAGAGTGATGTGCGGTGCCGGGGCCTGGTCTTCAATCCCGTTGATCGGGTCTTCAATGATGAAGCAGGGGCAACACGGACAAGGTGGGGGTCACTGATGGATCTCTAACCAACCTATACTAAGCAGTTTAGGATAAGCCGGTAAGGTAACAATAAGCAGGTTACAAAAGGAGGCTATGCATCAGAATAGGAGCAAACAATAACAATAGCAAAATCTAATGCAAGCATGAGAGAATGGAATGGGCAATATCGGGATGATCAAAGGGGGGGCTTGCCTGGTTGCTCTGGCAAGGAGGGGTCATCGTCGACGTAGTCGATCACAGGGGCAGCATCGGTCTCAGGGTCTACCGGAGAGAAGAGGGGGAAGAAACAGTAAATATAAAGCAGGCATAGCATCACAAAGCATAACATGGCAATAAGCTGTGCCGGGGGTGACCTAACGCATGGCTACACGATATAGGTGAAGGGGGAAATCCACCGGGAATGTATTCCCGGTTCCGGACCTGTGTTAGACAGATGACCGGAGAGGAAAAGTTCCATGTTCAGATAGTTAAAGCATTTTCCGGAATTATTAATATTAACAGAAAAGGAATTATGACGTCAGCAGGGTGTCAGCATGACGTCAGCAGGTCAACAGACACGCTGACTAGTCAAACTGACCAGTGGGTCCAACCAGTCAGCCTCTCTTACGTCACAAAGTTTATTCAAAAATAAACTGCGGGTTATTTAGCTACTGGGCCCCACATGTCAGTGGCTGGTTAGGTTAACTAATTAGTTTTATTTATAAAAACATTTAGTTAGCCTAATTAACAGAAAAGGGCCACATGTCATTCAGAGGAGGGGAAAAGCAACAGCGTTGACCAGAGTCAACATGGTCAACTAGGGCGCCGGGCCCACTGGCAGCCTCACTGGGGTGGGCCCCACGGGGCCATGTCGGCGCCAGGTCAGTATGGCGGCCGGAGCAACACCGGCGACGTCAGGAAACAGCGGCGACGCGCGGGATTCGTCCATAGACCATCAAAACGAATGCGGCCAGTCGCGTTCAAACGCGGAGACGAAGCCGCGTCGAACGACATCGGCGGGAGCGGCTGAGGCGACCGGGAACATCGCCGGTGACCACCGCGGGCGGCGCCGGACTTCGGGCGAAGGTGGTTTCGGCGCTACGGGGCACCAAAACATGCGCGGTTCGCGGCTACAGGTAGCTGGCGATGCAGCGCATCCGATGGAGCAAGCAGCAGGAGCGGGGATTGCCGGAGGAGCGCCGACGATGAGTAAATGCGGCGATGGAGGCTTCGGGCGCGGACGGGGATCGCGCTAGGAGGCACGGGAG
The DNA here is from genome assembly GCF_002162155.2 of Triticum dicoccoides. NCBI lineage: Eukaryota > Viridiplantae > Streptophyta > Magnoliopsida > Poales > Poaceae > Triticum > Triticum dicoccoides. The sequence continues at coordinate 212,739,339 of NC_041382.1, read as the reverse complement.
GAGGTGCGGACGGTTGGGAGGCCTCCTGGCAGCGCTACGGGCACGAAGCCGTGCTCGAAAGCGAGCTCGGCCGGTGGTGGCCGAGACGGATAGGCTCGGCAGCGACGACGAGTTCGGCCACAGTGGAAACGATGGCCTACGGGCACGGGAAACGACAAGGGAGTAGGGGGAGGAGAGGGAGGTGCTCACCTTGCGGCACGCACGATGGCCCTTGGAGGTTTAGTAGCAGCTGTGCAGTGGATCGACGCCGGCGAGCTCCTGTGATCCGAAGTGGAAGACGAGGCCGGGGCAGCGTTCCGGGGCGCCCGGTGTCCTGCGGCTCATCGGGGAGGCGTAGTCGAGGGAGGCGGAGCGGTTGGACACGAGGAGGTCGCGAGGAAAACACGGTGGCCACGTGAACGACGGAGAACGGCGGCGATGG
>NC_041382.1:212730634-212738724 GCF_002162155.2 Triticum dicoccoides | reverse complement strand
GCTCGGGTGAGGCGGGCGAGCGAGACAGGGAGGGGGAGGAGCGCGTGGATCTGGGAGGCAGAAGAGGGGAGTGGAGGTAGGTGGGGAGGAGGCCGAGGCGTCAAGGGGGGGAGGCTCGACCTTATCCTCTCGTCGGGCGACGCCGACGGGGTGGTTCGGCGGCGACCGCAAGCGCGGGTCGGTCGAACAGGAGAAGGGGGAAGGCGACCGGGGAGGGGGAGTGGTCGGGCCGACTTGGCTGGGCCAAGGCCCAGGGAAGGCATGGGGGCGCTGTGGGCCGTCCGGCTGGCCGACTGGGCCTGCCTAGCGGCTAAGGCCCAAGCAGAGAGGGGGGGGGGTTCTTTTACTTTTGCTCTTTTCTCTTTCTTTTTAAAAAAAAAGAACATGGTAATATTTGGGCTGCCAAAAAGGATTTTGTAAAATGTGGGACTAGGCCACATAAATACTTTGCGAATTATGAAACTGCAAAAAAAATGTTTCAAGGTATTTGGAAGTGACTAGGTATTTTTAGAAATTAAATAAGGAAAGATAAAAGTTGCTGGACCACCAAAAGATAATCCAGGGGCAATTTGGGAATTCCAAAAATGTTGGCTTCCACATGACAAATATCTAGAGATTATTTGCCACACTTTGAACATTTTAGTTTTCAGGTTTGACAAATAAGAATTTTTGAATTTAATTTGAAATTGAGATTTGGACTGGGATAGAATGAAAGTGAGATTAGCAACAGTGACAATGATGACAGTGCATCATTAGAAGGGGATTACTGTAGGATGATTCTCGGGGCGTTACAAGACCCCTCCCCCTCCAGCGGGGGAAGGGAAGAAAAGGAAGGCCGCCCCAGCTGGGGAGGCCGAAGGGTCCAAGAAGGGGAAACCCTTCCTCTGGACTACTCCACCGACGCCGACGACGACGGAGAGGAGTGGCCGCCCAGGGCCAAGCCCCTGGCTAAATCGTAAGTATCCGGATACCCGAGTAATTCATAGTATCCCTTTGTTGCACAGCTTTCCCTTTTGTCGAATATGTTTATGTAGCCACCCAAAGACCGGCTCGACGCGTCGTCGAGCGGTTCACTGGACTCGTCGGATGTGAATTCGCTTCCGACGGCTTCCTCCCCCCACCCTACGGACGACACCGAAGTGTTGTCCCAATAGGTTCCAATCCAGGAGGAGGTGGTCCTGGAGGCGCCGCAAGGTGACCTCCCGGACCCCAGGAGTGAAGGGGACAGAACCCCCCAGGGCTCCAAGTCCGGCCCTAGGCCGGACACCGCTCTGGAACCTTCAAAGGTTCCAGAGTCCGGCGGGTGACCTCCTTCCAAGAGGATCAAGCCCACCATGCCAGGGACCCCCGTCCAATCGGAGGCACCGGACAATCTGTTGGAGGTGCTCAAAGGGGCCTCCATCGACGAGGGGCACCGCACCATTATGAGTGCGGTGGTCCAGAAGGTTTAGTCCGCCAAGAGTGGACTGACTGAAGCTTGTACTAGCCTTTTAACAGGCTTTGAAGTAAGTTAAAGAATGTGTAAATAATATTACTGCATAGATAGTAGCCCCTGATGCTCTGTTTGGCGTTCGGGAAGAAAAGCCGAATAGAGGATCAAATAAAATTCGCATGAGTCTAACAAAAAGGAGTCAATATGCGTATGCAGGCTTCTCTGCTTGCGTCCGCCACACTGACTGCGGAAGTGGACACGCTAAAGCAGAACCTCGAGCGGTCCGAGCAAGAGCTCGAGCGTGCCAAGAAGCAGCTCGAGGACAATGAAGGTAAGAAATACCTTGTTTAAATATATATAAAAAGGTGCAATTGCAAAAAATGACTGGATTATCATGGCTATTGTAGGGGCCACGTCTGAGGTGGCGACCCTTTAGCAAGCACTGCTCGAGGCTGAGAAGAGGGCGGCCACGGAGCGCACCGAGCGGGAGAAGTATGAGGCCCAGGTTGGCAAGGTGCGGCAAGAGCTCTAGTCTCTCATGAAAAAAACATGAGAGTTTGGAGCTTGACTCAAACACGCAAGTGTCCGAGCTTGCGGCGGCTATTGAAAATGCCAAGTCTGCCAAGGCCGAATCCCAGAAGACCCTCCAGGAGTTGGATGAGGTGAAGAAGATAGCGGTGGGTAAGGCATTATTTATGCAAAGCAAACGCATAAACGTGAGTTACTTGTTACTTACCCGAATCCGAAGCTCTCCAGGAGCGTTCGCAGATCTTCCCTGGAGTGTGTCTGATGCTGCTGCATTCTATCGAGCCGAGGAGGGCAGCTCGACAGAGAAGGTGTTCTGGTCTCAGTATGCTGAGGCCGGACACCCCGTGCCCCTGAGAGACCAGCTGAAGCAACTGGTCGAGCTCCGCAAGGCGATCGAACATGCCATGAAGGGCCTCATAGTTCGGCTGTGGCCTGGAGAGGCTCTGCCTGTGAGCTATTTCGGGCTGGTGCGGCGGCTGGTGGAGGCCTGTCCAAGGCTCGAAGTTATCAAGCGCTCTGTCTGCATTGAAGGTTCCCGTAGGGCCCTTGCCCATGCTAAGGTGCACTGGGGCAAGCTGGATGCTGAGAAGCTTGTGAAGGACGGGCCACCGCCGGGGAAAGAGCATCACAAGCCCGAGAATTACTATAAGGATGTTCTGAAGGGTGCCTGCCTTATGGCGGATGAATGTTCCAAGGATGTATTTTTTGAGTAAAACTAGCTCGTTTTGTCCAGTGCGCTGAAAACTTGTTCATATGTGCTAAGCAATGCTGTTGGAATTTAAAATATTACCTTCTATGCGGCTGTTTATCAATTCTGAGAGATGGCGAGTCGTCGGCTTCTGCCCCCATGCCGCTAGTGCTAGGGTATTCGGGGATAAACCTGAGCGCTCTTTTTCCCATGTTTGGGTCCTTCGAGGGAGGCGCTCAGCCCAACAAACAAGGCAATCGAACTATAATGCGTGAACACTCTCACTTAGCCATAGAATTCTATAATTTTAAATTTCGGTGAAGCCCCTGGTATTCGGAAGACCGAGTTCGGGGCGCTATCCACTCCTTGGTCGGACAGAGCCGACTCCTCGCTCTAAGCGGCATAAGTCTTTAGGGACTCGAAAAACCTCTCGAACAGCGACCAGCCCTCGCTTCATCATGATAGTCAGTTTTAGCTTTCTCCACTGAGGTGCTCGACCCAGCTCAACTGGGGCACAATCGCAGTGGTTCTCCTAGTGCTACCTTAGCCGATATAGCGGAACGTAAGGCACCAAGACATAGGAGCCGGGCAAACCCAACTATTGACCCAAGACATGATTCGGAGCCGATGCATATAATGCTATAAGTTCAGGGTGCCGCACTTGTTGAAGTGTTCAGACTTCTCACACCATATTGAGGGGTACTAAAGCCCCTGGCGTATTTTGGCCGTACCAAAGTGTACGGGTGCAACATGTCATTAAGGAACATATATATAAAAAAGAGTAATGCAAAAATAGACAAAAGCTATGCACTGTTTATTAAAAAGGTCTGCGATCAAAGCAGAACGATACAAATAATGCAATAAGAAAAAGGTTGGACTATTTAACATGTCCGTTCCAGGGGCAGGCTACGGAATGGTATGCGAAACAGGTATACTGCTCGTGATAGAGACCACCTGGGAGTTCCGTAATGCGGCGTGGCTTGTCTGCTTCCCTGGTTCTTGCATCGTTTGTGCGGCAATTGAACCGCCGAACAGGCCTTCCAAAGAATGGAGTCCCAAAAGTAAGAGAAAACTAAACAATTGGCAGCCCCTGGTGCGGTTTAAGCCGTGTTTCGGGCGTGCCGTGATGGTGCCCCTCCCCCTGTACCCATGGTATTTCTAGAGCATAGTTATGTATGCGAAGCACTGGCGTCGCCTTTTTGCGAGGGCTGAGGTTGGGGCCGCATTGCTACGCCTGCTCGGATCGTGCCAGGCGGTCTTGTTGTAGGTTACTCTGGGCGCGCTTGACGGTGTCCGGTCGTTTATTGGCCGGACTGGAGAACTGCTTGGAGAGGCTGCTTTGTACTTCCGCTGCAAGGGCCGTGTGTGCTCCTCCGTTCGGAGGGAGCGTTCGGTGTTTCCATTGACTGTAATTACTCCTCGAGGGCCTGGCATTTTGAGCTTAAGGTATGTGTAGTGCGGTACCGCATTGAACTTGGCGAATGCGGTTCGCCCGAGCAGTGCATGATAGCCACTGCGGAATGGGACTATGTCGAAGATTAACTCCTCGCTTCGGAAATTATCCGGAGATATGAAGACCACTTCAAGTGTGACTGAGCCTGTACAGTTGGCCTCTACACCTGGTATTACGCCTTTAAAGGTCGTTTTGGTGGGCTTAATCCTCGAGGGATCTATGCCCATTTTCCGCACTGTATCCTGGTAAAGCAGGTTCAGGCTGCTGCCGCCGTCCATAAGGACTCTAGTGAGATGAAATCCGTCAATAATTGGGTCTAGAACCAATGCGGCGAATCCTCCATGACGGATGCTAGTGGGGTGGTCCCTTCGATCAAAGGTGATCGGGCAGGAGGACCATGGGTTGAACTTTGGGGTGACTGGCTCTACCGCGTATACGTCCCTTAACGTGTGCTTCCGCTCCCTCTTGGGGACGTGGGTTGCGTATATCATGTTCACCGTCCGCACTTGTGGGGGAAAACCTTTCTGTCCACTGTTGTTCGGCGGCTGGGGCTCTTCGTCGTCATCGCTATGCAGCCCCTTGTCTTCCTTTTCGGTATTTAACTTGCCTGCCTGCTTGAACACCCAACAATCCCTGTTGGTGTGGTTGGCCGGCTTTTCGGGGGTGCCATGTATATGGCACAAGCGGTCGAGTATTCGGTCCAAACTGGACGGGCCCCTAGGATTTCTTTTGAATGGTTTTTTCCGCTGACCGGATTTAGAGCCCCTGAATCCGACATTAACTACCGTATCCTCAGTATTGTCGCCGTTAATGCGGCGCTTCTGCTTGTTGCGACGCGGCCTGCTACTACTGTCACTGATATCCGAATTACCAGGGTTCTTGGTCATATTGTTGCTACGAGCAAGCCAGCTGTCTTCTCCTGCACAAAAGCGGGTCATGAGTGTCGTGAGTGCTGCCATAGACTTTGGCTTTTCCTGTCCTAGGTGCCGGGCAAGCCACTAGTTGCGGATATTGTGCTTGAAGGCTGCTAGGGCCTCTGCGTCCGGACAGTCGACTATATGATTTTTCTTTGTTAGGAACTGTGTCCAAAATTGCCTGGCCGATTCCTCTGGCTGCTGGATCACGTGGCTTAGGTCATCGGCGTCTGGTGGTCGCACATAAGTGCCCTGGAAATTGTCGAGGAATACGGCTTCCAGGTCCTCCCAACAACTGATTGATCCTGCTGGCAAGTTGTTAAGCCAATGCCGAGCTGGTCCTTTAAGCTTCAGTGGGAGGTATTTGATGGCGTGGAGATCATCCCCGCGAGCCATGTGGATATGAAGGAGATAATCCTCGATCCATACCGCAGGATCTGTTGTGCCATCATATGATTCGATGTTTACGGGTTTGAAACCCTCGGGGATTTGATGATCCATTACTTCGTCTGTGAAGCATAGTGGGTGTGCGGCACCTCTATACTGGGCTATATCACGATGTAGCTCCAATGAGCTTTGTCTACTGTGTTCGGCCCTACCGGATTTATGTCCGGCGTGACGGTTATTGTCTCGAGTCGTGGGGCGCCCACGTGATCCGTAGATCGATCTTGTTTGCCTTGCCTTGTCCTCCAACATATCTCATAGGTCTGGCGCATTTTCCCGTGCCTTGGTACGGGGTGCGGCTTGAGTGGAGGACCGAGAGGCCTCTCTGTCGCGGCCACGAGGCGGCCGGTCGGCCGTATCAAGTGCTTCCTCCTCTAATCGGGGTAGCAACCCGCGCTTTCGGTAGCTCTTGGAGGGGCGTTCGAGTTTATGCTCTTCGGCCGCAAGGACTTCAGTCCACCTGTCAACTAGTAAATCTTGATCAGCTCTAAGTTGTTGTTGTTTTTTCTTGAGGCTTCTTGCCGTGGCCGTAAGCCTGTGTTGAAAACGCTCTTGCTCGACGGGATCCTCTGGCACGACGAATTCGTCGTCGTCGAGGCTTGCCTCGTCTTCGGAGGGAGGCATATGATTATCGTCCTCGACCTCTCTGTCTGCAGCTCTCTCAAGAGGGCTGGTTTCTCCATCCTCCTGTGCTGAATCTTGCTGGAGGAGGTTTTCTTCGGCACTCTCCGGAGTATTATTATCTCCCGTGCTTGAATCACCATATTTGTTTTGGCGGGATTTTGAGCGGCGCCGCTAACGCCGGCGCTTAGGCTGTTTCTTGGAGGGGTCATCCTCCGTTGTTCCATCGCCATCTCCTTCTTTTGGGGTGTCCACCATGTATATGTCATATGACGAGGTGGCTTTCCAGGGCCCAATAGGCGCTGGTTCTTCATCGTCTCCATCATTGGCGTCCATACCATCGATGCCTTCGGAGTCGAAGTCGAGCATGTCAGTTAAATCGTCGACAGTGGCTACAAAGTGGGTGGTGGGTGGGCTTTGAATTTCTTCATCGTCTGTATCCCAACCTTACTGACCGTAGTCCGGCCAGGGCTCTCCTGATAAAGAGAGAGACTTCAGTGTCTTCAGAATATCTCCAAAAGGCGAGTGCTGAAAGATGTCCGCGGCAGTAAACTTCATGATCGGCGCCCAATCGGATTCGATCGGCAGGGGCGTGGAAGGTTCAGAGTTCGGAGAGGAGTCCGGCTCCTTGGAGTCACGAGTCTCGCGGAGTGCGGGGCTGGTGTTCGGCTCGATCGCCGTTGGGATCGCAGCCCCCGAGGCGGCGTCCAACCACCCATCCTCAATCGGCGCAGTTGGCTCTGAATTAAGGGTCAAAGCCGATGCAGGTGCGGCCTCCAGGGCACTGTTCGGCGGCAGAGCTAGATCATGCTCGTCGTGACAGTGCGGCGCGCTCGGCCGTGGCTCGAATCCGTCGAAGATCAAGTCCCCGCGGATGTCAGCTGTGTAGTTTAAGCTTCCAAATCTGACCTGACGGCCAGGGGCATAGCTTTCGATCTACTCCAGATGGCCAAGTGAATTGGCCCACAGTACGACGCTGCCGAAGACGAAGATCTGTCCGAGGAGGAAGGTCTCACCCTAGACTGCGTCACCATTGATGATTGTAGGAGCCATCAAGCCTGACGGCGACGACACAGAGGAACTCTCAATGAAAGCACCAATGTCGGTGTCAAAACCGGCGGATCTCGAGTAGGGGGTCCCGAACTATGCGTCTAGGCCGGATGGTAACATGAGGCAAGGGACACGAAGTTTTACCCAGGTTCGGGCCCTCTCGATGGAGGTAAAACCCTACGTCATGCTTGATTAATATTGATGATATGGGTAGTACAAGAGTAGATCTACCACGAGATCAGAGAGGCTAAACCCTAGAAGCTATCCTATGGTATGATTGTTGTTCTGTACGTTGTCCTACGGACTAAAACTCTCTGGTTTATATAGACACCGGAGAGGGTTAGGGTTACACAAAGTCGGCTACAATGGTAGGAGATCTACATATCCGTATCGCCAAGCTTGCCTTCCACGCCAAGGAAAGTCCCTTCCTGTGACGCCCAGATAATTAGGCTACAGTAATTCCACGCGGATGATGCCACGTCACCACGATTACTGCTGCTAAGCTATCGTTAGGACAAAACCGGTCCAAAATTCAAAATTCAAATTAATGATAACAATAAAAGTTTGCAAAAATTAAAACAAAAATGTTTGGATTGTACTAAATATCGCAAAGGTAATTATGGTGCAACAAACCCATTTTTATAAAATGCCTAAGTAATTTAAAATGATTTAAAACAGAAGAGTAAAATAAATAAAAGGTATAAAAAACAAAAAACAAAAAAGAAAAGGGACCCCCCCCAATGGGCCAACCGGCCCAGCTGACAGCCAGGCCAGCCCACTGGCCCAGCCGGCCGACCCACCCCACTCCCTTATCCCCTCACACCCGCTAACCCTAACCCCCCGTCGCCCCACTTTCCCCCCTCTCGATCCAATCTGGATCGAGGAGACCCCCACTCCCTCGTCCCTCTCGCCCCCCGATCTGGATCGGGGCTCACCCACCGACCGCACCTCGCCCCGCCG
>NC_041382.1:212722739-212729923 GCF_002162155.2 Triticum dicoccoides | reverse complement strand
GCGCGAGCGCGCCCCTGAACACCGTCTCGTGCCTCCTCTACTGACCGCACTGGCCGCGGCCAGTCGCCGGCCACCACTCGCCTGGCCGGCGCCGTCTCCACCGGCGCCCCGCATCGCTTTGTTCGGCTGCGCCCACAGCGCCCAGCGCCCACGCCCGTTCGGGCGAGCGCCCGCACCCGCGCCCGTTTAGCCTCATGGGCCACTGACCACAGGGGCCCACGCCCCAGAACGTTAAAAAAAAAGAAGAGAACTAAAATAAAAATAATAAATAAAAATAAAAATGATTTAATAAAATTAATTATTAATTAATTAATTATCTAATGAATTAATTAAGTTAATTAATCCGGTTTAATTAATTTAATTAACTAGTCAGGTTAATTAAATAGTAATTAAATTAACTAATCTGTAATTAACCTAAATAGTGTATGACAGGTAGGTCCCACTGGACCCACCTGTCAGGTTGACCAAGTCAACTCTGTTGACTGCTCATGTCAGCATGACATCATGCTGATGTCATTAATCTGTTTCCCGAATTAATTAAATAATTAATTAAATTCCAGAAATTAATAAAATCTTTAGAAAATCATATCTTTTAATCCGTAACTCGGATTAAAATATTTTCAACATGAAAGTTGCTCAGAACGACGGGACGAATCCGGATACGCAGTCCGTTCGTCCGCCACACACCCCTAACCTATCGAACCCGCAACTTTCCCCCTCCGGCTCCTCTGCCCGAAAACACGAAACACCGGGGATATTTTCCCGGATGTTTCCCCCCTTAACCGGCATCACCTCATACCACGTCAGGTCACGCCTAGCATTGTTACTTGTCATGTCATGCATCGATATGCATCTGTTTACATGGTATTCATTGTTTCTTCCCCCTCTTCTCTCCGGTAGACTACGAGACCGACACTGCTGCTGCCCAGTTCGACTACGGAGTTGACGACCTCTCTCTCTTGCCAGAGCAACCAGGCAAGCCCCCCCCCTGATCACCAGATATCGCCTATTCTACTCTATACTGCTTGCATTAGAGTAGTGTAGCATGTTACTGCTTTCTGTTATACCTGTCCTGATGCATAGCCTGTCCTTGATACTACTGTTGTTACCTTTACCTGCAATCCTATATGCTTAGTATAGGATGCTAGTATATTCATCTGTGGCCCTACATTCTTGTCCGTCAGCCGTGCTATACTATCGGGCCGTGATCACTCGGGAGGTGATCACGGGTATATACTATATACTTTATACATGATACATGTGGAGACTAAAGTCGGGTCGGTTGGTGGAGCACCCACGAGTGGACCTTTGTGGCGGAGCGACAGGGCAGGTTGAGACTGCCTAGGAGAGAGGTGGGCCTGGCCCTGTTCGGCATTCGTGGATACTTAACACGCTTAACGAGATCTTGGTATTTGATCTGAGTTGGCTACGAGCCTATACGCACTAACCAACTACGTGGGAAAGATATGGGCACTCGGCGTCGTGGTATCAGCCGAAGCACTTCGTGACGCCAGCGACTGAGTGGCACGCGCCGGATTGGAACGTAAGCCTGCTCTTGTATTAAGGGGGATAGTTCTGCTTTCGGCCGCGTACGCAACGTGCAGGTGTGCTATGGGCGATGGGCCCAGACCCCTGTGCGCTTAGGTTTAGACCGGCGTGCTGGCCTCTCTGTTGAGCCTAGGTGGGGCTGCGACGTGTTGATCTTCCGCGGCCGGGCATGACCCAGGGAAGTGTGTCCAGCCAAATGGGATCAAGCGTGTTGGGTAAGTTGGTGCACCCCTGCAGGGAAGTTAATCTATTCAAATAGCTGTGATCTTCGGTAACAGGACGACTTGGAGTTGTACCTTGACCTTATGACAACTAGAATCGGATACTTAATAAAACACACCCTTCCAAGTTCCATAGACAACCCGGTGATCGCTTTTCCACAGGGCGACGAGGGGAGGATCGCCGGGTAGGATTATGCTATGCGATGCGATTGGAGATGCTACTTGGAGATGCTACTTGGAGGACTTCAATCTACTCTCTTCTACATGCTGCAAGACGGAGGCTGCCAAAAGCGTAGTCTTTGACAGGATTAGCTATCCCCCTTTTATTCTGGCATTCTGCAGTTCAGTCCACCGATATGGCCCTTTACACATATACCCATGCATATGTAGTGTAGCTCCTTGCTTGCGAGTACTTTGGATGAGTACTCACGGTTGCCTTTCTCCCTCTTTTCACCTTTCCCTTCTACCTGGTTGTCGCAACCAGATGCTGGAGCCCTGGAGCCAGACGCCACCGTCGACGATGATTCCTACTACACTGGAGGTGCCTACTACTACGTGCAGGATGCTGACGACGACCATGAGTAGTTTAGGAGGATCCCAAGCAGGAGGCATGCGCCTCTTTCGATCTGTATCCCAGTTTGTGCTAGCCTTCTTAAGGCAAACTTGTTTAACTTATGACTGTTTTCAGATATTGTTGCTTCCGCTGACTCGTCTATGATCGAGCACTTGTATTCGAGCCCTCGAGGCCCCTGGCTTGTATTATGATGCTTGTATGACTTATTTATGTTTTAGAGTTGTGTTGTGATATCTTCCCGTGAGTCCCTGATCTTGATCATACACATTTGCGTGCATGATTAGTGTACGAATAAATCGGGGGCGTCACAAGTTGGTATCAGAGCCGACTGCCTGTAGGAATCCCCCTTTCCAACTCCTTGGCCGAAGTTGAGTATAGTCATTGCAAAACTTTTACTAACTTGGTTGTGTGCCTTACGGGCCCACGTCGCCATTTGGTGGTATTAGGATCTTTTACTCCTCGTCTATACTCTGGGACTCTGATCTCTCTTCTATTCGGGTTAAATGATTTTTGCTAAATCTAACATTAGGATCTCGTTATCACTTTCACTCAGAGAGCCCCTTATTAATGATGATCGTCTGTGGCACGTGAAGACCCTGAAGATACTCTTCGCTGTTAACCCGAGAACTTATGTTCATCGCATTTGCAATTCCCCTTCCACTGTCAACCCTTATGGATAACTACTTGCAGTTGTTATTCTTACATTCATCCCCAGTTGGTCTTGTTATTACCAGATACCTCGAAACACTCGTCGTTGTTTCGATAATCCTTTGAGCTTACCGCCTTGCTGTTCTTTGTCACTTGAATACCCCTATGGATAATTCTCGCACTTATCGAGTATCCGCTCATCCCCCAATTGTTCATGTGTTTCACAATGGTCTTTAAAATACTATTCGATCCCCCAAAAATCCTTAGTAGCTTACTGCTCTGTCATACTTGTCTACTTGCATGATGGATGCTTTCCATATGTCTGGCAATATTCGTTAGTATCCTTAGGCATCGTCATTTTGATCCTTTTGATTCAACATGAGTGCGAATGCACGCAATCATCAGTTGATCCTTTTAAATTATCTTTCCGGCTCAGACGTCATTTTAAACAAGAGTTGGTTCTCAACCAATCTAAATGCCGTCGATAGTACCCCTAAGGCTATTCAACTTATCCACCCCTAATCAGAACATTGCTTCTGTTCCCTTAATTTGGAAATCATAATTCCTTTGTATTTGAGCTCTGGATTAGTTAGTTGTTTCTATAATCCAATGCCCTTGCATTGTTACTTCCTCTGATTGTGTGCCGATGCTCACATCAGCTCTGCTATGGATCGACAGATCCTTTAATGTAATTTATCCGACATTGTCCTTCATATTCAATAACCTTGTGAGCCTTCCCTTGGATACATAATGCCTTTGGTAAATTGTATCATCTACCTTCTCAACCTTGCTCTGCTTTCGAGCTTGTGATATTTACTCTTGAAACTTGTGGTATATGTTTCTAAGAAGCCCCGTCGGGTTGAACCTATACCTTCCTTAAAAACCGTATGAACCGGAAGGTTTTGACAAGTCAACCCTTCTAGTGTTTAGCAGATAATTTTCTACCATACAACTTCTTTGAGAACGAGAAGTGAATGGAAGGTTATGCATTATGGAAGTGGGAGTCGACCTTGAACTTTGTGTTCATGCCCATGGACACGATGTAGATCTTATCACTAAAGCTTCTCTTAAATTAATTATTCCCTTGGTATAAGTACATCTTATATCTGGGATCTGGCCTTTTGCAATCGTGGTTCCGACCATGATCTCCTTTAAATACCATTTCTCGTGCAAGTTTAAGCACTTGTCTTCTATAGAGTAATACCCCAGTCCAACCTCTACTTTGATTTGTCGTCGAGTATTACCCCCTTGGTATCTCAAGAATATCATGGGGCTGCATAACTTATTATGGGTTCTTCATCAACTATTATTTCTCACAGATTCCAATTTTCTCGGGTTCTGGGTTGTCGTCAATCGAGAACAACGATTCCAAATTTTGGTTTGATAACCCTAAGTAATTTTCGTTGCTTACGATTTTATTAATCCTTTAAGTCTTTCCTAGCCTGATCGGCTAAATTTTAAACCGTGCTACCTGGTCCTCCTTTTCGGAGCACAATTTTCGATGATGAGCTAAACTTACGTCGATCTTCCTCGTCATATCAGTTCGCCCTGAAGAACAAGCTTGATTTCAAGTTTGTGTCCTACCCATGGTTCCAATAACCTTCCGCTTCATTATTCCTTTGACTTGATGTCGTCACTGATTGATTACATCTTCATGAAATCTCTCGACAAATGTGTCGTGATTATCATCAACCTTATGAGCTCTTCCAGGATATCAATTGAGTTCATGATGAGAAATACCATCCTTGCCCCTGATGATTTGTGTTACCTTTGACCACTTATTTGCCTTACGTTCAACACAAAATTGTTCATGTTTTGAGTTATACCTTGAGATCCCTACTATCTAGCATTTGTTCTTCCTTACCTTGGAGTATTACCATCTTTTAATATCAAGGATGTGGTGAGGATTGCTCCACCTCTTAAGAAATTCTTGGTATAGTGATACTTCTCACCATCACCATTCTTTCTTGGTCCTCGGTTGATTCCAACCGGGGTACCAACAAGTGAACTATGCTGTTTGGATTCTGTACTTCTAGCAACCCTATTGCTTTGAAGTTAATGGTCAACCGTTCCTTCTTAGACTATTGATTATTGAATCACCATTCTGACATTGGTCGTGCAGCCCAACCCATATTTCGGGCGCACCTTTCAACCAATGTTTAATTGTGTATGTTTTCCTCGAGCATGCTTCATTATATCATTTGATCGGACAAATGCTATCTCCTTATCACATAATTGAGGAGATGCATCTTTTTGGATACCTCGTTGAATTATCGCTGAGTCCGTCAGCCACTTCCTCATCCTCTCCTTGGTTTAATGATGAACTCTGGTTTCGGAACTTGCTTCCATAGTTCATTTCCTGAGAATCTTGAAATGTCTTTTCGTCTATTTGTGTTGCACCTTTTCTTCTCGGACATCCTGAGTCTGAGGTATCATGACACCAACCGGATCTGAATCTCGGTCAGATATGATGGTTGGGACAACTTTCCAGGAGTTATGATGTTGGTCCTTTGATGACCCGGTAATATGATGTCATGCCTAGCACCCCCCCCGGCTGGAGGACCTATCATTATAATTTCTTTTGCAAGGATAACCATTCTTCCTGGAGGAAACTGTAAAACTTATTTTATAAGTTGCTCCTGATGGATCATTTGTGTATCCAAAGTCAGACCCTTGATTGAAACACCATATCATTGCTACCTCGAAGCATGACTATGATACCCCGCTCATCAACAAGAACATTGGAGGCGCGATGCTAAATGTTCCTTGGTCAGTTATCCAAACACCATTGTATGGGTAACATCTTGATTAATCCTTGCCTCTTTATCTGAATGGTCGGGTACTTGCTCTCCTACCCTGTATGCCATGTTCTGCTTGCCCATGAGAAGGATATACTCCTAATAATTGTGTATAATCACAATTTTTCTTTTCATTGGTCTGTTTAATTTGATAATCCTGTTTTCCTTTCCATTCTTTTGTTTAACCTTTCCTGTAATCTGACTTAACTGAGCAGAAATAATTCCCTGCTTAGGTAAGCACCTTGTGGTACCACTCTGTCTGTAAGACCCTGTTACTATTGTTGATGACATTCCGGTAACCACCTATGGGTGAGAACTTTGCCAATTGGTTCGCCTCATTCAACGAGCAGGAAAATGTTTTCTCTTTGTTCCTCGTCCTTGGTACCGACATTGTTGCCGACATAGCTGAAAAGCTATCCACTGACATGCCTCCCTGTCGCGGCTGTGCAAGATGTCACCACCTTTCCTACTTTCAACCCACATGTTGGGCCCATAACCCACAGATCCACTGGATCGAAACCTGACTCTCCTTTATAATCCGGATTCTAATGTATCCTTTGCACCTGGCTTCGTATGTGATTCATGAGCTGAATGCTATACCATTATTCATCGTGGAATCAAACACCATGTTATTCTCGTTGTTCAAACCCCCAATCCAGCTTCTGTCTAGTCATCGAATGTTTGCCTACCCGTTTGAAACTTTGGTACCATCGTATATTGCACTCAACGAATTCATTGAAATACAACTCGTGGGGTACCTTGTGTATTTCCCATTGAGTTCACCATTAGATGCCCCGCTTTGTGGAGATGCGTTCTTCCAGAGTTTTTCCCCTTGGTCGCGTTCGTAGGACGATGGAGATCCCGAAGAAAGGATGACGACTTGATCATGGTGACTTGAAGAAGAGAAATGAAGACATCAATGAAAGGGATCAACCTCATCGAAAGGACAGCCAAGACCGAGAAGACTCGCTAGAATTTCGTAATCAAATCTTTCCCCCTTACACTACCACGTAAATCTCGGGACGAGATTTCTTGTAGTGGAGGAGAATTGTGACGCCCGGATAATTAGGCTACAGTAATTCCACGCGGATGATGCCACGTCACCACGATTACTGCTGCTAAGCTATCGTTAGGACAAAACCGGTCCAAAATTCAAAATTCAAATTAATGATAACAATAAAAGTTTGCAAAAATTAAAACAAAAATGTTTGGATTGTACTAAATATTGCAAAGGTAATTATGGTGCAACAAACCCATTTTTATAAAATGCCTAAGTAATTTAAAATGATTTAAAACAGAAGAGTAAAATAAATAAAAGGTATAAAAAACAAAAAAACAAAAGAAAAAGGACCCCCCCCCCCAATGGGCCAACCGGCCCAGCTGACAGCCAGGCCA
>NC_041382.1:212707809-212721787 GCF_002162155.2 Triticum dicoccoides | reverse complement strand
GCCGCGGCCAGTCGCCGGCCACCACTCGCCTGGCCGGCGCCGTCGCCACCGGCGCCCCGCATCGCTTTGTTGGGCTGCACCCGCAGCGCCCAGCGCCCACGCCCGTTCGGGCGAGCGCCCGCACCCGCGCCCGTTTATCGTCATGGGCCACTGACCACAGGGGCCCACGCCCCAGAACGTTAAAAAAAAGAGAACTAAAATAAAAATAATAAATAAAAATAAAAATGATTTAATAAAATTAATTATTAATTAATTAATTATCTAATGAATTAATTAAGTTAATTAATCCGGTTTAATTAATTTAATTAACTAGTTAGGTTTATTACATAGTAATTAAATTAACTAATCTGTAATTAACCTAAACAGTGTATGACAGGTAGGTCCCACTGGACCCACCTGTCAGGTTGACCAAGTCAACTCTGTTGACTGCTCATGTCAGCATGACATCATGCTGATGGCAT
The DNA here is from genome assembly GCF_002162155.2 of Triticum dicoccoides. Lineage (NCBI taxonomy): Eukaryota > Viridiplantae > Streptophyta > Magnoliopsida > Poales > Poaceae > Triticum > Triticum dicoccoides. The sequence goes on along the minus strand of NC_041382.1, from coordinate 212,721,326 downwards.
TAATCTCTTTTCCGAATTAATTAAATAATTAATTAAATTCCAGAAATTAATAAAATCTTTAGAAAATCATATCTTTTAATCCGTAACTCGGATTAAAATATTTTCAACATGAAAGTTGCTCAGAACGACGGGACGAATCCGGATACGCAGTCCGTTCGTCCGCCACACACCCGTAACCTATCGAACCCGCAACTTTCCCCCTCCGGCTCCTCTGCCCGAAAACACGAAACACCGGGGATATTTTCCCGGATGTTTCCCCCCTTAACCGGCATCACCTCATACCACGTCAGGTCACGCCTAGCAACGTTACTTGTCATGTCATGCATCGATATGCATCTGTTTACATGGTATTCATTGTTTCTTCCCCCTCTTCTCTCCGGTAGACTACGAGACCGACACTGCTGCTGCCCAGTTCAACTACGGAGTTGACGACCTCTCTCTCTTGCCAGAGCAACCAGGCAAGCCCCCCCCTTGATCACTAGATATCGCCTATTCTACTCTAGACTGCTTGCATTAGAGTAGTGTAGCATGTTACTGCTTTCTGTTATACCTATCCTGATGCATAGCCTGTCCTTGATACTACTGTTGTTACCTTTACCTGCAATCCTATATGCTTAGTATAGGATGCTAGTATATTCATCTGTGGCCCTACATTCTTGTCCGTCAGCCGTGCTATACTATCGGGCCGTGATCACTCGGGAGGTGATCACGGGTATATACTATATACTTTATACATGATACATGTGGAGACTAAAGTCGGGTCGGCTGGTGGAGCACCCGCGAGTGGACCTTTGTGGCGGAGCGACAGGCCAGGTTGAGACCGCCTAGGAGAGAGGTGGGCCTGGCCCTGTTCGGCGTTCGCGGATACTTAACACGTTTAACGAGATCTTGGTATTTGATCTGAGTTGGCTACGAGCCTATACGCACTAACCAACTACGTGGGAAAGATATGGGCACTCGGCGTCGTGGTATCAGCCGAAGCACTTCGTGACGCCAGCGACTGAGTGGCGCGCGCCGGATTGGAACGTAAGCCTGCTCTTGTATTAAGGGGGCTAGTTCTGCTTTCGGCCGCGTACGCAACGTGCAGGTGTGCTATGGGCGATGGGCCCAGACCCCTGTGCGCTTAGGTTTAGACCGGCGTGCTGGCCTCTCTGTTGAGCCTAGGTGGGGCTGCGACATGTTGATCTTCCGCGGCCGGGCATGACCCAGGGAAGTGTGTCCGGCCAAATGGGATCAAGCGTGTTGGGTAAGCTGGTGCACCCCTGCAGGGAAGTTAATCTATTCGAATAGCCGTGATCTTCGGTAACAGGACGACTTGGAGTTGTACCTTGACCTTATGACAACTAGAATCGGATACTTAATAAAACACACCCTTCCGAGTTCCACAGACAACCCGGTGATCGCTTTTCCACAGGGCGACGAGGGGAGGATCGCCGGGTAGGATTATGCTATGCGATGCGATTGGAGATGCTACTTGGAGATGCTACTTGGAATGCTACTTGGAGATGCTACTTGGAGGACTTCAATCTACTCTCTTCTACATGCTGCAAGACGGAGGCTGCCAGAAGCGTAGTCTTCGACATGATTAGCTATCCCCCTTTTATTCTGGCATTCTGCAGTTCAGTCCACCGATATGGCCCTTTACACATATACCCATGCATATGTAGTGTAGCTCCTTGCTTGCGAGTACTTTGGATGAGTACTCACGGTTGCCTTTCTCCCTCTTTTCCCCTTTCCCTTCTACCTGGTTGTCGCAACCAGATGCTGGAGCCCTGGAGCCAGACGCCACCGTCCATGATGATTCCGACTACACTGGAGGTGCCTACTACTACGTGCAGGCTACTGACGATGACCATGAGTAGTTTAGGAGGATCCCATGCAGGAGGCCTGCGCCTCTTTCGATCTGTATCGCAGTTTGTGCTAGCCTTCTTAAGGCAAACTTGTTTAACTTATGACTTTTTTCAGATATTGTTGCTTCCGCTGACTCGTCTATGATCGAGCACTTGTATTCGAGCCCTCGAGGCCCCTGGCTTGTATTATGATGCTTGTATGACTTATTTATGTTTTAGAGTTGTGTTGTGATATCTTCCCGTGAGTCCCTGATCTTGATCGTACACATTTGCGTGCATGATTAGTGTACGAATAAATCGGGGGCGTCACACTTCCGGACATGGGACGAAGTCTTCAATCTCGTATCTTCATAGTCCAGGATTCCGACTGAAGGTATAGTCCGGCCATCCGGACACCCCCTAATCCAGGACTCCCTCAATGAGCTTAGAAGGGCTACTATCAGGTACCAAGATAGTGTTACCACGGGGAAGGCAATCACAGGTTGTGCTATAGGGCATGTACTAATGTACCTTGACTGCCTTATCCATGGCAAGACTCCGGAGCGTGACATGTGAGTCCCCCGCATATGTTTCATGGATCCTGTCAAGCTTTCCGATATGGTTGATGCATATTTGATAAAAAGGCAAGGCAGATCCAAAGACTTGGGTGTTTGGGAAGCTTCCAGTGAGTTTTATTTCTTTCATGTCTTGCAGACCTTTTTTATTTAGATATAGCTATTTTTGCTAGAGTGAACATGTGTACTGCAGAGTTACCTGTTTAGATTTTGTCATTTCTTAAGCTTTCCGAGGTTTAGGTATGATTTTTAGTACTGTTGTTTCATGTGTGGTTGAACTGAATATCTTTGTTCAACTAGCCTATTGGTAAATACTAACAAATTGGCACTAACAGTTAAAGATTGATAGTGCTGTTGATTTAAATCTGTTAATATGATGTTTATTTTTCCCTATGTGTTGCATTGATTAATTAACTCTTTTCCCCCTTGTTTGTAGTGGAAAACTCAAGAGGAGGTTGGCTTTTTCCGAGTGTATAAATAGCCAGTCCTGGAGATGTCGTCGTCTGAGGTTCCCAAGATTTCATCTCTGCACGACGAGTTCAGAGATGGTCATGGTGTTGAGGGTGCTGGTTATCTCCCCCCTGGCCCTAGTACGGCTAGTACTTCATAGAGGCAGGGTTTTGGTATTGATGTTGCTATTTCTTGTTGGAGTGCGCTGAGCATATTTTTAGTAATGTGTGTTCTGAGCTGCAAAAGGTCCCAACTACAGTTGAGCGTCTAAGCTGTATCAATGGTATCCTTCTTGAAGGTCATCAATTTAATGCCGAGGAAGGAGTGGACTATATTGAGATGGAGAGAATTTCAATTGGTCATATGCGTGACGGTGCTGCTGATCTAGTTCAGAGCTCGGTTTGTCGGTTGAACAACATGAAGCGTTTCAAAACTACGCTAGACTCTCGCTGCAAGCCATATGATGAAAGTGCAAATGTTGTTATCAGGCAGATTGAGCAGGATAAGGCTGCTGCCACCGACAGCAGGGCTGGTGATGGTACTGACGCTAATATTTCTGATCACCATATGAATGATGTTGGCTTGGAGCGCTCTGTTGTTGATGTGAGTCATTCCTCGGTGTTTGCAATTTTTACTATGTTGTTCTGCTATCAGTATTGTAGTTGAACTTCCTCATCTTCATCTGTTTATTATTTTTTCTTTCATGCAGGAGACCAGTCACAATGTTGAGGCTGCTGTTGACCGTGGAGTTAATTATCCATCTACTAATAAGTGCAACGTTATTTTTTGTGTTTATACATATGTCTTTAATTTTCATGCACACCAATGTGTCTTACATGTTCATTTTTCTATCCCACACCGTTAAGAGTTTACATGTGATACCTACCTTTTAGTTACTGTGGTTTAATTCCTTGTGTTTATTGTTGCTAATAATAGCATTGTTTTTTTGCTTCATTACATATGAATCAGGGTCCTGTTGTTGGCGACGAGCCTTGTTCGACCATTGGTGATGTTCCTTTGATTGTTAGTAGCAGCAAGATCGATGATGTTGCTGTGAATGCTTCTAAGGTTTGTTTTTGTATGCACCCCTTGCTAGCTTATTTTTGATTGTTAGTTTTGCTCATATTAATCACTTTTTCTGAATTTTTATTTTTTTAAGATGACTGATGTTGAGCGTGAGGCAATCGTTAGTGGTGGATATGATGCTCGTGGTGTTCCATTGAGTAGTGGGCGCGATGTTGGTACCAAAGTTGCCGATGAGGATGTTGGTGTTGCCAGCATACTTGATGCCAAATCGTCTGGTGTTGGTATTGGTGGGAATGAAAATCTTTCTGATTGTGAATATTTGCCATCGGAAAATTTCTCGCCTGGAGGGCTTGATTACGGTGATGCATTTCAAGATGCCTCTTGCATAGAGGAGGCGCCATTCGAGGATGATGATTTACTTCTCTCGATTTCTTCTAGCCCCTTGATGCAGGAGGCGCTCGTGTCGTCCCAGGTTTTTCTTTCTCCAGACCCTGAAAGCGCAACCATATTGGTGTTGTCACAAGATCTTCCATCGTCAAACCCTAAATCTGGAGGCATATTGGTGTCATCACAGGAACTCCCGCTGTCAAACGCTGATAGTGTAGGTAAGGACTTGTAAATGAGGAGTACTTCTCATTTATGGCATTTTGTACATGTTCACTTGTAGTGCTTGAACTTATTATTTTTCTTCTTTTCCTCCAAGTAGAAGGTGCTAATGTTGTTAAGGTTGATTTGTTTTTCTTCGCTGTTACGAGGTTGCGCACGAACCGTGGGAAACGGTTAGTTTGGGATTTTGCCCGTATCATTTTCGTCTCTTTTTCTTTCTCTCATGTGACTATTGTTTTTATTGTAGTAGTTTTAATTCATGTCATCTTTTGTGTTTTCCTAGTGACAAGCCGATGTTTCAAAATAGAGAATGTGATGCCAGTGTTGGTTCTATTGCTAAAGCATTCGCCCCCACTAGCATGCTCAACTCAGACAGTGCTGACATTGTTTTATATTCTCTACACCAGAAGTACCGAGACACAAACAAGCTGATAGTTCCCAGATGGGTGATAGTTAGTATTTTGCTTTGTAGATAGGTTGATAAGTTATTTTGGCAATTTTCTAACTGTTGTTGTTATTTTTGTACAACAGACCAAGATCCATGATGGACAAATTGATGCCAATGTGCTACAGTGGTTCACGAGATCAGGGGCTAATGGTTTTGACCAAGTAGGTGAACTTGAACTTTTTGTACTCATGAACTATAACTGTCATGTTTTCTTGCAAGTTTGGGAGGTGGGAATGAACTTGAGTAGCTTGCTTTTTACCCCTGGACTTATGAATGAAGTGTGCTTTTTTGAAAGTTGCACTTATTGTCGCAAGTAAATTGAACTGATATGTTTGTTGCAAGTTTGGGCGGTGGATATAAACTTGAGTGGCATTTATTTTTTGTGGTGGATTGCTTACTCAATTAGAACTTATGATTATCTAATTTGTTTGTACTTCTGAATTTCAATTTCCCTTTTTTATTTTATTGTTTTGGAGACTGAATTTTTTGTTTCATTATGATTTGTTAAATTCATTTTTTCTCTGTGACTTATTTTTCAGCTTCTTTTCCCTACTTTTGATCCGCCGTCATTTGCGGCTGCCATGAAGCCTATTGAAGAATCTGGGCATTGATGCTTGATTGTTCTGAATTTGAAGTTCCGTCGTTTCGAGTGTCTAGATTCACTCCGGATGAAACCTGGAGTGATGCAGTTAGATTCTTAAGGACTATGACAGATAACATAAAGAAGCTTTGGAGGGAGTCCAGCGTAGACAGGGCCAAACTGTTCTTGCCGGCGCATATTGATTGTTTCTTTTGCGAGTTTGTGTGGGTGCCGCAGCAGAAAAACACATGTGTATTCGTTTTAATGAGTTTTATTAGTTGTTTTTTGTTGCTGGGAGGATGGTGTTCCTATATTTTTGAATTTGTGATGTACCCTTTTTGTTTTCTCTTTTGTTAATAGGCATGATTGTGGCTTCTTTATGCTACAAAATGTCAAGACATATCATTGTTGAGAGTATGGTGTGATTGAAATGTTGGACTACAGCCATGAAGACATTCTTGACATTAGGAAGACTTTGCTGTATACCTGCGCAACTAGCGATGTGTTTGATGTTGATTTCCGGGGTTTGTTTGGCATCGAACCCTCTACGTATGCATGACCTTTTTTAAATTTTTTGCAGCTTGTACTTCTTGACTAGTACTGTCATGAATTATGTATTTGAACTTACCCTTGATGCGCTCCTCCTTTTTTATTTTTGCAGGTGAGTGACTGGATCTTGGTGAGCATGACAACAGGATCTTTGGCAGACAGTTCTCAGAGCTCGAGCATGTAGCTATTGATTTTAGCCAGGGGCGTTCTCTCGAAAAGACAAGATCTGGTGTTATGAAGGGGCGGTTGGGAGCTCTGAAAGCTTCTACGGCTACTTGTGCAGAGAGCCCCTCTACACCCAAGAATCCTATTATGGAATTCATAGACAGTGATGATTATGTGTTTGACAAGATTGCTGGCATGGGAAGAGTCATCAGGAGCGCTGCTACCAAGGGTGTATCTCCCCTTGCTGGAATAGTGGCCCGTAGAGCTGGTGCTGCTAGGAAGGATCCTTCTTTGGATTCTGGCAATGTTGTAAGCACGAAGCCTGCGCCCAGAGCTCCTATAAAGTTTGGCTCCCTTGTGCAGGAGCTTCACCCTCATAATTTCCCTCATTTGGACAAGGCTCGCAAGTTGTATAACCTGTTACTTAGTGATGAAGGACGTGAGAAGTATGCCGAGTGAGTATCTCTCATTAGGTTTCCTCTTCTTTTCTTCTGTTGTTTGTAACTGCTAGATAAATATGACCTGAACTATTCCTTTTCATACAACTTGAACTGCTATGAATGCCTTATCTTGCTTCCCCTGCTTTTTGTTCTTGTGTGTGCTGCAGGAATACATTCTCAATGATACCTCAGCCTGATGGTAGCGTAACTAGCTTCACTGGGAAACGCATCTGTGAAGTTTTTACACCTGGGCAAATGATGGAGGGTGATGTAATGGACTTCCTCATTGATGATTGGAAGCAAGATCCCGAGAGAATGCTGATTTTGCATCTGGAAAAAGGGTATTGCTGAGTCCATATTTCATCACGGTAATCAATCAGATCGTTTGTTTTTGTTAAATAAGACTGCCTATTGTTTTATGAGTTTTAATAATACTTTGCTTGTTGATCCTTTTCCACTTTCTATTTCTTTTTTGGCTTTTTTACAGGTTGTGCTTGACTGTACGTTTTACGGTGATGAAAATAAAGAGTTTAATGTGGAGAGTGCAGCGAGAGATTTCAAGAGATATGTTAAAGATAATGAAGACTTGCTCAGTGTTGACCTTGTGAGATCTACTAGTTGATTTTTGGTTTTATTTGTTTATTGTCATGCTCGTTTTTATTTTGAATATTTAATATCTCTTTTTTGGTCATTTGTTTTTAGATCATGATGCCTCTATTCAAACCTATGATTTTAGCAAAGGATAAGAAAGTGAACCACTTTTCCTTATGTAGCGACCCGACCCGAGTGGGTCAAGTCTCTGTGCTTAAGTGTCATCCCTGGATCGGTATGCTGACACACACAGTACTCGAGGATTTATAACAGAGGTAAATCACATGTAAAAGTAATGTAAATACTATTACCTCAAATCCAAAATAGCGGAAGTAACAAGGTTGTGGATTCCCATCAACACCAACGGCAAAGTTGAGTGTAGAAATCGTAACCCTAACGTATCACTTACTCATCGTAAGATATTCCTGCAACATGAGACGTTGCAGCCACAGAGGGTCAGTACATTGAATGTACTGGCAAATTCACACCATAGAGAATGATGAATAAAGGCTATCACTACATGCATATTTGGCTGGTGGAAAAGCTCTATGGTTATAAGGTTTTTGCAAAAAGCCAATTTTTCCCTACTGCAAAGGAATACCTTTTAATTAACTATCATGGTGGTTGTTGAACATTGAGAATGGTTGACAGCATTCTCAATCCCAATTAAGCATCATCATTAAAACCCAACAATATTCATTTAAAGTAACGTGATGAGATCAACAGGATAATCCAAGAACTAGATACTCAAGATGTCCATAACCGGGGACACGGCTAATCATGATTAGTTTGTTACACTCTACAGAGGTTTGCGCACTTTTCCCCACAAGACTCGATCGCCTCCGTTGGATTTCTCGCACTACATGGTGTTTGAGAAACGAATGATCGAGACATAGTCTTTCAGAAGCGCTAGCACCTTACGATGGATAGACCGGTACACCTACTTTCCCCTACATCTGCTAGTCTACCCTGTAAGAGTTCGCACAACTTAATCAACTATGCCAGAGCCCATAATGGCTTGTGGCTGCACACAGAAGTTTCTAGTATGAATAATCTCATGATCCCTTTGAGCCTGGGTGGTGGTCCAAAAGAAAACAGGCAAGTCCTGGATTACCCAGGTGCCTAGACAGGCAATCCTAGAATAACCAGGTGCCTCAATCCACCCAGATGTGTGTTTAAGTTGCCACCTTAAGTAAACCATTAATTAACAATCTCACATCTGTCATGGATACTCTCAAAACCCAATCCACGTCTACGAGCATAGCATGGCCATGTAAGCATAACGTAAAAGTAACTCCCAAGGTTTGAATGTAGGGCAATAGGTTCCTACCTCATCAACTACTTCCCAATACCCCCAATTTAATTAGATCCTAATCATGCAATGTTTGAGGTTTGATCTAATGCAACAAAAACTGGGTATGAAAGAGGTATGATCAAGGTGTGAACTTGCCTGCAATGTTGATGAAGATGATTCGCACTCAAACTCTTGATAGCTCTACTCGTCACACTCCGGTAAATCTATCGTAAGCAAGCAATAGTAACCACACATAAGCAATCACTCAAAAGATCAGAAAGAACGAAGAAGACGATTCGGAAAACTTCAAAACCAAGAAAATAACCCTTGTAACATAAAAGAATTTCTAACAGTACCAAAATTATGTGAATTTGGCCTTATTAGAATGTTTAGGTCAAGAGCTTCGATTTGCAAAAAGAATCAACTAAATCGGAGCTACGAAACTCAAGTTATGATCAAACGAAGGTTGAATTCAAATCTGATCTAATTTAAATTTTAAACTTTTCGAAAACATGTTTAAGTTGTTTATCTGGATAGAAGAGATCATAACGAGGCGTGGGCGTTGGTTTCGTTGGTTTTGGACTAACGAGTAAAAAGTAGTGATAGATTGAAGTACAGGGACTAATCTGTGAAGAAAATTATCACGAATAGGTCCCTGGCCGAAAAAAAATAAAAAGAAAAAAGAGAAGATCTAAATAGCGAACGTTCGCTACAGAGCCCTACAGAACGAAATCGTTCACTACAGAGAACTAACGGACGAACGATCTCTGGTTAACTTAACCTAAAACAATAAACTGTATAAAAGAAAAAAAACCGAAGAGAAAACCGGGTCGGGTTTTATTGGTTATACCGGTTCGAGGAAAATAAATCGGAGGCGGCGGCGGTTAACTCCGGCGAGTGTCGCGGCGGCTCCGGCGAAGTGATACGGCAGCGGCGGCGGCACTGCGAGGGAAACCTTTTTTTTAATAAATTCTTTTTTTCAGAGAACTAAAATAATAAAAACAAAATAACAAAAAATATTATATAGGCATATAATATATCAAAATTTTCCGAAAAAGATTTTCCACAACTTGGACATTTCTAATATGCCAAATAAAATCCACACAAAATCAGATAAATCAAAGAGTCCTACTGGTCTATGAAAATCCAACAAAAATCATTTTAAAAATACCAAAATGATTTCAAATTAATTTTTCTCCAATTTTCTATTGTAGGGAATCATTTTACCCTAATTTCTATATATTTTATTTTTGGAGAAAAATAATTTGATTAAAACCCAAATAACACCAAATTGAAAATAAATTCAAAAGAACTTTGAATTTAATTCTTTGAAACTCCCAACTCATATTTCATATAATTTGAAGAAGCCTTTTATCTTCTCTCATGAAAATCATTGAGCTGCATGAAGTTTAAGAATTGAAATATTTCCAAATGAAATCCAATTATTTTCAAATACCCTTTCATTTAATTTAAATGGAAGAAGTCATATCATCTTCGCTCAAGGGTTTTGTATTTGAAAAGAATTTGAATTCATGGAGATCAGAAAACAAATATGAAAGTTTGGGAAAGTCCTTTTATTCCCTCTCATTTAACTTTCAAAAAGTTTCGAATTCACTCACTTTCAGACAATCAATCAAACAATCAGTCAAATCTATCTATTTATTATAACATTCCAAAATTTAGAATTTTGGGATGTTACACCTTATATGTCACGAATCGGTACCGAAGTAGTGTCGACATCCTTGACTCTTTACCTTATCCGAAGAACCATCGTCCTTCAAAGAACACCTATCATAAAGACTGTGAGAAGATTGTGAGTGACATTTATTATATGTACTAGATTACTTTTCCGCATCTTTGTTTTTGCTTTTCTGAGACCTGAAAATGTGTGGTTTCTTTTCTTTTTTTACAGATCTCTAGATTGGTCCAAGTAATGAAGGTTGTGTATGGTGATGCTCAGTACAATGCGAGCAAGCAGCCCAAATGGGAGCTTTTTGAAAAGAAACCAACGTTTGTCAAGGTTCAACTTCAAGGGGCAAATGAATGTGGCCATTATACTCTAAAGTATGCGGGATCCTATGATGGTGAAAAGATCGTTGAGAACATTCAAAATAATGACATGCGTTCTAGTTGAGCTTTTCACTTTTCTGTGTTTGGCTGATTGTGTATTCTTCTTTTTATGTGTCATGATTTTTGATAATTTGTTTCATTGTTTTGCAGGCTCGTATTGTTGATTGGAACGCTGAGGATCTTTATAGAGTTGTGTTCAACCGGAATAACCAGCTTCTGGTGACGGAGCTTCCCAAGGTGGTTCAGGCTTTGGCTCCTGGTGCATAGTAGAAATAGTCATCATTTGCGTAGTGAAATGGATAGTTGTGTGATATATCTCTCAAAAGCATTGTAGGCTTTGTTTGTAGTGTTTGGATGTCTTGTCAAGTACTATGTAATAATTGGTATATTTTGTGTTGTGTTTAAGTGTGGCACAATGTTTAACAAACTTTTTTCCATGATGATAGTGTGGTTGAATAGCTGTATCACTTGTGTATGTTTCATCGGGAATTCGTTTTGGTTAAGTTCTATTTTTTGTACTGAAGTCTTATAAACCAGTTGAATGATAACCCACAAGTATAGGGGATCGCAACAGTTTTCAATAAGTAAGAGTGTTCAACCCAATGAGGAGCTAAAGGCAGAACAAATATCCCCTCAAGTTCTATCGACCACCGATACAACTCTACGCACGCTTGACGTTTGCTTTACCTAGAACAAGTAAGAAACTAGAAGTACTTTCTAGGTGTTTTTGGATAGGTTTGCAAGGTAATAAAGAACATGTAAATAAAAAGTAGGGGCTGTTTAGATAAGGACACAACTAAGTTAGTTTTAGTAAAGAGCTTTTTGTTATGAGAAAGTTATTTGTCCCTAGGCAATCGATAACTAGACCGGTAATCATTATTGCAATTTTATTTGAGGGAGAGGCATAAGCTAACATACTTTATCTACTTGGATCATATGCACTTATGATTAGAACTCTAGCAAGCATCCGCAACTACTAAAGATCATTAAGGTAAAACCCAACCATAGCATTAAAGTATCAAGTCCTCTTTATCCCATATGCAACAACCCCCTTACTCGGGTTTGTGTTTCAGTCACTCACGCAACCCACTATAAGCGAATCATAAACATATTGCAACACCCTATAGCGGGAATCCCTCACGCTTGCGCGACATGGAGAGCACCATAGGACAGCACCAATAATAAAACATGCAACTCAAACCAATCATGATCATCAAATAACCCATAGGAGAAAACGGATCTACTCAAACATCGTAGGATAGCCATACATCATTGGGAAATAATATATTGCGTTGAGAACCATGTTTAAGTAGAGATTACAGTGGGTAAGAGAGAGGTTACACCTCTGCATAGAGGGGGGAAGAGTTGGTGATGATGGCAGTGAAGTTGTTGGTGAAGATTGCGGTGATGATGATGGCCCCCGGTGGCACTCCGGTGCCACCGGAAGCGAGGGGGAGAGGGCCCCCTTCTTCTTCTTCTTCTTCTTCCTTGACATCCTCCCTAGATGGGAGAAGGGTTTCCCCTCTGGTCCTTGGCCTCCATGGCATGGGAGGGGCGAGATCCCCTCCGAGATTGGATCTGTCTCTCTATCTCTCTCTGTTTCTGCGTTCTCAGATTCTACCCTTTCACCGTTTCTTATATTCCCAGAGATCCGTAACTCCGTTTGGGCTGAAATTTTAACACGATCTATATCCGGATATTAGCTTTCTTACGGCGAAATAAGGACATCAACCGCCTTACAGGGTGGCCACGAGGGTCAGGGGCGCGCCCAAGGGGGTGCGGCGCGCCCAAGGGGGTGCGGTGCGCCCTCCTGCCTCGTGCCTCCCTCGGGCACCGTCTCGTGCCTCCCTCGGGCACCGTCAGTTTTTATCCTGTTTGGACTCCGTTTGATATGGATATTCTGCGAAACAAAAAACATGCAACAAACAGGAACTGGCACTGGGCACTGGATCAATATGTTAGTCCCAAAAATAGTATAAAAAGATGCCAAAAGTATATGAAAGTTGTAGAATATTGGCATGGAACAATAAAAAATTATAGATACGACGGAGACGTATCAGCATCCCCAAGATTAATTCCTGCTCGTCCTCGAGTAGGTAAATGATAAAAAAAGATAATTTTTGATGTGGACTGCTACCTAGCATAATCTTGATCATGTAATCTAATCATGGCATGAATATTAAGACAAGAGTGATTCAAAGCAATAGTCTATCATTTGACATAAATACAATAATACTTCAAGCCCACTAATAAAGCAATCATGTCTTTTCAAAATAACAAGGCCAAAGAAAGTTATCCCTACAAAATCATATAGTCTGGCTATGCTCCATCTTCACCACACAAAATATTCACATCATGCACAACCCCATGACAAGCCAAGCAATTGTTTCATACTTTTGATGTTCTCGAACCTTTTCAACTTTCACGCAATACATGAGCGTGAGCCATGGACATAGCACTATAGGTGGAATAGAATGGTGGTTGTGGAGAAGACAAAAAGGAGAAGATAGTCTCACATCAATTAGGCGTATCAACGGGCTATGGAGATGCCCATCAATAGATATCAATGTGAGTGAGTAGGGATTGCCATGCAACGGATGCACTAAGAGCTATAAGTGTATGAAAGCTCAAACTGAAATTAAGTGGGTGTGCATCCAACTTGCTTGCTCATGAAGACCTCGGGCATTTGAGGAAGCCCATCATTGGAATATACAAGCCAAGTTCTAAAGTGATAACTCAAGAGACTCTCTATATGAAGAACATGGTGCTACTTTGAATCACAAGTGTGGTAAAAGGATAGTAACATTGCCCCCTTTTCTTTTCTTTTCTTTTCTTTTCTTTTTTTTGTTTGGGCTTCTTTGGCCCCCTTTTTTATTTAGGCTTCTTTGGCCTCT
>NC_041382.1:212700015-212707560 GCF_002162155.2 Triticum dicoccoides | reverse complement strand
CTAATAATGATGATCATCACACTTTTATTTACTTACAACTAAATATTACAACTCGATTTCTAGAACAAAGATATGACTCTATATGAATGCCTCCGGCGGTGTACCGGGATGTGCAATGATCTAGTGTAGCAATGACATCAAAAAACAGACAAGCCATGAAAACATCATGCTAGCTATCTTACGATCATGCAAAGCAATATGACAATGAATGCTCAAGTCATGTATATGATGATGATGGAAGTTGCATGGCAATATATCTCGGAATGGCTATGGAAATGCCATGATAGGTAGGTATGGTGGATGTTTTGAGGAAGGTATATGGTGGGTTTATGGTACCGGTGAAAGTTGCGCGATACTAGAGAGGCTAGCAATGATGGAAGGGTGAGAGTGCGTATAATCCATGGATTCAACATTAGTCATAGAGAACTCACATACTTATTGCAAAAGTTTATTAGCCCTTGAAGCAAAGTACTACTACGCATGCCCCTAGGGGGATAGATTGGCAGGAAAAGACCATCGCTCATCCCCGACTGCCACTCATAAGGAAGACAATCAATAAATACCTCATGCTCCGACTTCGCTACATAACGGTTCACCATACGTGCATGCTACGGGAATCACAAACCTCAACACAAGTATTTCTACTAATCCACAACTACCCACTAGCATGACTCTAATATCACCATCTTTATATCGCAAAACTATTGCAAGGAATCAAACATATCATATTCAGTGATCTACAAGTTTTATGTAGGATTTTATGACTAACCATGTGAATGACCAATTCTTGTCATCTCTCTAAATAGATATAAGTGAAGCAAGAGAGTTTAATTCTTTCTACAAAAGATATGCCCACGCTCTAACAAATACTCCCTCCGTCCCATAATATAAGAAAATTTTTGACACTACACTAGTGTCAGAAACGTTCTTATATTATGGGACATATGGAGTATAAGTGAAGCAAAAGAGAATTCTACAAATGGTGGTTTTCTATGTAAAGAGAAACATGCAATCCAAACTTCAAATGATATAAGTGAAGCACATGAAGCATTCTATAAAGCCATACTCAAAAGATATAAGTGAAGTGCATAGAGCATTCTATAAATCAACCAAGGACTATCTCATACCAGCATGGTGCATAAAGGAAAAATGAAAACTAAATGCACAAGACGCTCCAAGATTGCACATATCGCATGAACGAAACGAATCCGAAAACATACCGATACTTGTTGAAGAAAGAGGGGATGCCTTCCAGGGAATACCCAAGCTTAGACACTTGAGTATCCTTGAATATTTACTTGGGGTGCCTCGGGCATCCCCAAGCTTGAGCTCTTGCCTCTCTTCCTTCTTCTCACATCGAGACATTCTCGATCATCGAACACTTCATCCACACAAAACTTCAACAGAAAACTCGGTAAGATCCGTTAGTATAATAAAGCAAATCACTACTCTAAGTACTGTTGCAAACCAATTCATATTTAGTTTTTGCATTGTGTCTACTGTAATATATATTTTCCATGGCTTAATCCACTGATATTATTCGATAGTTTCATCAAAACAAGCAAACTATGCATCAAAAACAGAATCTGTCTAAAGTAGAACAGTCTGTAATAATCTGAACATTCACCAAACTTCTGATACTTAAAAAATTCTTCCAAAATTAGGAAAAATAAACAATTTGTATATAAATACAGTGAAAAACGAATCAGAACCATTTGACGTTCCAGCTAAAAATGTAAAATCACGCACTACAGCCAAAGTTTCTGTCCTGCACCGTACAAACCATCAAGCAAATGTAAACATCCTAAAGGCAAACCTTGGCACATTATTTTTATAATACAATGGAATTGTACAAGGCGATAATTATTTTTGTTGAAAAGTTTCTGTAATCAAGATTCAAAAAGTTGCCGTGAGCATGAACAAAGTTCAAGGAGCTCTCCCACTTCAACAATGCTTTTCTTTCTCACTTTCGATTTCCTTTTTGAAAAAGTTTTGGGTTCCCCTCTTTATTTTTGTTGTTTTTAAACTATAAGAAAGCACTCAACATAAATAAATGACTCTCTAAAACTTCTGGGTTGTCTCCCTGGCAGCGCTTCCTTTAAAGCCATTAAGCTAGGCATATAGTGCTCAAGTAATGGATCCATCTGGATCCCAAGGTATATCAAAGCCAATTTTAATTAACAATGATTATAATTTAGTAGTGAGCACAAAGTAACATATATCATCCAACACAAAGTCTAACTCTCTTCATATGCATCGGCATGTCATAAAAGAACAATTCATGCACACATAGTAAAGGCCAATGCATAGTAACAGTTTCTTGCAATTTTATCGTATTGGAAACATAGAGAGGTGGAGATATAGTCCCTCTCTCATAATAATTGCAAGTAGGAGCAGCAAGCACATGCATATTATATTCAACAAAATCATCAGGTGTAATAGTAAGACGCACCCCATCAATATAATCCTTAATAAGTGCAAACTTCTCCGATATAGTGTAGTCGGGAGAATTCAAAAACATAATAGGACTATCATGCGTGGATGCAATAGAAACAATTTCATGTTTAACATAAGGAACTATAGCAAGTTCATCTCCATCAGCATAATTCATATTGGCATCTTGGCCACAAGCATAGCAAGCATCATCAAAAAGGGATATTTCAAGAGAATCAATGGGATCATAACAATCATCATAGCAATCATCCTTTGGTAAGCACAAAGGGAAATCAAACAATGTATGAGTTGAAGAGTTACTCTCATTAGAAGGTGGGCACGGGTAGCTAATCCGCTCTTCCTCCTTTTGTTCTTCGCTCTCCTCCTCATCTTTTTCATCCAATGAGCTCACAATTTCATCAATTTCTTCTTCCATAGACTCCTGCAAAATATTAGTCTCTTCTTGGACAGCGGGGTAGTCCTCAATATATGGTTCAACATAGGCATTAGAAGCATAATTAGCATAGCAATATTTAAGTATGGCAAAATTTTCAGATTTGTAAAGAGTAGCATCATACGTTTCAATCAAAGAAGCAATTTCATAAGCACCCTTAAAAGCAACAAATTCTTCAATTTGTTGAACATCATAGTAACTATAAACACCCTTAGCAAACAAAGATACGGTTCCATTATCACTAAACTCACGTTGATAGGGAAGGTGTTTCTTAGGGTTTTCAGAACAACAAGTAATATCATATATTTCGCATAAATTCCAAGCATAGCATTGCAAACGATGAATTTGACCCAGTAAATTTTTCCCTTTTTCAGATATCCGGTGTCGCACATAACAAGCATGCTCATCTAAAGATTTGCCCTCAACTAAGCTAGTTGGGGTTTCAGCATGAGCACATAGGGATTGAAGATAATCCAAGTAATAAGCTTCAGCAGTGTGATAGATTTTGAGTGGTTCTTCAACCATTGGTTTAGTAGGTACAACTAATTTTTTTTGGTATTTTGTGTTTCCTACCCATAACTATAGATAGAAAACAACTAAGAACAACAAATAAAAATTAGAGTGAATTCCATTTTTTACCTTGTAGTTGTACATTTGTGACACATATTACCCTATTTAGCGGAACTTTTATCGAAATGTCAGATTTTGAAGACTTTTAACACGGTTTTACCCCAGTTTTACATTTTGTTTGTTTATGGTCGATAGGATCGGCATGTTGCGTCATTGATTTGTAAAAAAAACATTAAGGATCGGAGGGCATCATTCGCGATCTTGTCCAAGCTTCTCTTGTCTATCTGTTCCACTCCTTGTGGCCGTCCACATGTTTTTCGATACAGGGCGTCACCTCACACCTTACCTGATGGACACGCATCAAAAAACAAGGGTCCAAAGATTTCAAAAGGGGTATTCTAGACGAATTTTCACTCGAAGGGGTAATTAGTGTCACAAATGTATAAATATGGGGTAAAAAGTGGAATTCACTCTAAAAATTACTTAGTGATAAAGCAAACAAGCACACACAAGAATATTCACCCCACGCTATTGCTCCCCGGCAACGGCGCCAGAAAATTGTCTTGATAACTGTAAGCCCTCGATGCGGCTATATCTCCCACGTGTCGAAGCACGACTTAGAGGCATAACCGCATTGAAAGCAATGTCACAAGTGAGGTAATCTTCACAACAACCCATGTAAATAAATAAAGGGGAAAGGTACATAGTTGGCTTACACTCGCCACGTCACACAAATACATAAATAAGTCATTACATTCATCCAATACACTCAAGGTCCGACTACGGAACCAAAATAAAGATCAACCCCCAAATGCGACAAAATCCCCGATCGTCCCAACTGGGCACCACTACTGATTGTCTGGGAAAGACACATAGTAATGGCAAGAGTCTTCATCGAACTCCCACTTGAGCTCGGTCATATCATGTAGAGCGGTATCATCGGTCCCTGCATCTGGTTTTGGAAGGAATCTATGAGTCACGGGGACTCAACAATCTCACACCCTCGCGATCAAGACTATTTAAGCTTATAGGTAAGGTAAAGGTATGATGTGGAGCTGCAGCAAGCGACTAGCATATATGGTGGCTAACATATTCGCAAAAGAGAGCGAGAAGAGAAGGCAAAAGCACGGTCGAACAACTATGATCAAGAAGTGATCCTAGAACAACCTACGTCAAGCATTACTCCAACACCGAGTTCGCTTCCCGGACTCTGCCGAGAAGAGACCATCACGGTTACACACGCGGTTGGTGCATTCTAATTAAGTAAATTTTCAGGTTATCTACAACCGGACATTAACAAATTCCCATCTGCCCATAACCGCGGGCACGACTTTCGAAAGTTCAAATCCCTGCAGGGGAGTCCCAACTTAGCCCATCACAAGCTCTCACGGTCAACGAAGGATATTCCTTCTCCCAAGACAATCCGATCAGACTCGGCATCCCGGTTACAAGACATCCTCAACAATGGTAAAACTAAACCAGCAAAGCCGCCCGAATGTGCCAAAAAATCCCGATAGGAGCTGCACATATCTCGTTCTCAGGGCACACTCAGATGAGCCAGACGTCGGGTAGGCCAGCCCAGAGTTGCCCCTGGTAGCCCCGGACATCGCTCAGTTGGACCAACACTTAGAGAAGCACTGGCCCGGGGAGGTTAAAATAAAGATGACCCTTAAGTCCGCAAAACCCAAGGGAAAAAGGCTAGGTGGCGAATGGTAAAACCAATGTTGGGCCATGCTGGAAGAGTTTTATTCAAGGTGAACTGTCAAGGGGTTCCCATTATAACTCAACCGTGTAAGGAATGCAAAATCCGGGAACATAACACCGATATGACGGAAACTAGGGCGGCAAGAGTGGAACAAAACACAAGGCAAAAGGCTGAGCCTTCCACCCTTTACCAAGTATATAGGTGTATTAAGATAAACAAGATAATATTGTGATATCCCAACAATAAACATGTTCCAACAAGGAACGAACTCCAATCTTCACCTGCAACTAGCAACGCTATAAGAGGGGCTAAGCGAAGCGGTAACATAGCCAAACAACGGTTTGCTAGGACAAGGTGGGTTAGAGGTTTGACATGGCAATATGGGAGGCATGATAAGAAAGTGGTAGGTATCGTAGCATAGGCATAGCAAAAGAGCGAGCATCTAGCAACCAAAGATAGAAGTGATTTCGAGGGTATGGTCATCTTGCCTGCAAATTTCTCAGAGTTGACTTGATCCTCGTAAGTGTACTCAACGGGCTCCTCGCTCACGTACTCATCTCCCGGCTCTACTCAAGCAAGAACAACAAGCAAAAAGGAACACAATCAACCACGTGCAATGCTCAAGCAACATGATGCAAACATGGTATGATATGCGGGATGCGGTATGTAATGCATATGCATGATTTGCAAAGGAATGATTGAACCTGGCCTCAACTTGGAAATACAATACTGCCACTTGAAAGGTGAGGTGATTTCGGTCGAAATCGATATAAAGATCACCGGAATCGGATGCACGGTTTGGAAATGGCAAGCAAAACAAATATGGCACCGGTCTGCGATAATCAGCAAGTGACCATCTAAATGCATCAAGAACAACATTCTACAGCACTCCAACATGACAACAAATATATGGCAGGGATCCACTCATGATGCTTAACAAAAGATGAACACTGAGCTACGGCTAATTCACTCATTAACAGGTTCAAACAAGCATGGCAAAAGTGCAAAAGATAACAGGTCACAGACTTGGTGAAATTAACAGCATGTCAGGAATTTATCATCAGGAAGAAATCTTTAGAGCATGAAAACTACATGCTACAGGAACATATCATGGCAAAGCAAGGCATGGCATGAAGCTACTCAAAGCATATAACAAAAATCCCTTAGTGACCATGAGCCAAAAGGGATCAAAAAATACAATTGCAAGCATGTGAACATAGCAAAAACATAAACAGATTCAGACTTGGCGAAAAACTGGAGCATGCAAAACAGATTAACAAGTAGGCATGTTTACGAGCTTGATGCACTCACTACGAGGCATTGCATGACAAACTAAGCATACGCCCAGCAAATAGACATGGCATAGAAGCTAGACATGGAAAGAACAACAACATAGCATGCACGGATCAACTACAACAAGCTCGGCAAATTCGCTAAACATGTTAACAATCTGCCAGGAACATTTTATAGCAAAAGTAGAGCTCGATTGACTCAAGCTAGGGTGCTCCATAATTGCAAACCAAATACATGTATGGATAGAGCACCACAATATCTACAAAACATCCTTACTGATCATGCTCAAAAGAGGCACGGATCACTAGGAAACAACATGAACATATGGCATAAAAATAATGACAGGGCAAGGACGTAGTGAAATTCTAAGTCCCTGAAATCAGCATCATTGAGTAAGCTACTTTGCACGCTTGTGCTAGTCACCACAAAGATCACAAAAATACATGGCATACAACCCTGTGAAGATGGCATGGCATTCTTCAAAACACATGTAGAGCTCAGGATCATAGCATGCACACATTAATCATGGCAAAAATAACAAAAGTGCAATTGCTGAAACAGATCTGAAACTATCATCACATAGCCCTCTTCCAACAGCATTTCAGCCATCAAGATGAGCTCAAATGAAAATGACGCAATGAGATGAAATGATGTACTCTTCGAGACGAACATTTTGATATGCTACACGCACAAATCGGAGCTACGATGAGGAAGTTATGGCATGTCAAAGTATGCAAAAATTTAGGGTCTCGAGCAAAATTTGGTCAACCTCACGATCCAGATCTTGATCCAGATCGTGCGGTTACTGTAGCAGCGGAGCCCGAGGTTCGCCGGTCGGAGTCGAGGTCGTCGGAGGAAGAGGCGTTCGGAGATGGGGGTCGCCGGAGCTTGGCCGGCCGGATCCAGAGCTACGATGAGGAGGCCGGCCGGTCGGCAAGGTCGCCGTGGTGGGGCGGCTCGGCCATGGCGGCAGGGCGGCGGCCGGAGTAGAGGCACGGCTTAGTGGGGCGGTGAGGTGGCGAGGTCCACGGCGATGGCGCGCGGCGGCCGGAGCAGGGAGGCGGGCGGCGCTCGGCGGCGCGCGGGAGGA
>NC_041382.1:212654308-212699512 GCF_002162155.2 Triticum dicoccoides | reverse complement strand
GCTTCGGGCCGGGGAGGGCCCCGCGCGGGCTGCAGCGGGCCGCGGCGGGAGGCGCCGGAGGTTGCCACGTGGCAGCCTCCGGTTGGCGGCGGCGGCGATGTCCGGCATGCTGCGGGGGAAAAAGCTAGGGTTAGGGGGGAGGAGACCCGGGATTTCGGAAGGGGGTCTATTTATAGAGGTAGAGGGAGCTAGGAAGCTCCAAATGAGGTGCGGTTTGCGGCCACGCGATCGTGATCGAACACTCTAGAAGATGGATGGAGTTTAGGTGGGTTTTGGGCCACTTTGGAGAGGTGTTGGGCTGCAACACACACGAGGCCTTTTTGGTCCCTCGGTTAACCGTTGGAGTATCAAACAAAGTCCGAATGACATGAAACTTGAGAGGCGGTCTACCGGTAGTAAACCAAGGCCGCATGGCAAGTCTCGGTCCAATCTGGAAATGTTTAACACACACACACGAAAAGAGGTAGAAAGGGGCACCGGTGGTCATAGGAGCACCGGAATGCAAAACGGACAACGGGGAAAATGCTCGGATGCATGAGACGAACACGTATGCAAATGCAATGCACATGATGACATGATATGAGATGCATGAAAAAGACAAAACACACGGAGACAAAAACCCAACAACAAAGAAATAGAATAACTTAGTGCCGGAAACGGCAAGAGTTGGAATACAAATAAGGTAAATTACATCCGGGGTGTTACAACACTCCACCACTACGAAAGGATCTCGTCCCGAGATCTAGGACTGGAAAAACTCTGGGTACTCAGAACGGAGATGATCCTCGCATTCCCAGGTGGCTTCACGGTCGGAATGATGAGACCTTTTAGGAATTTGATAGACTTGTTGCGAGTCTTGCGCTCAGTTTCTTCAAGAATAGCAACGGGGCGCTCACGATAAGATAGGTCTTCTTGGAGATCAATGTCTTCAAAGTTGACGGTGCGGTCAGGAGTCTTGAAGCACTTGCGGAGTTGATACACGTGAAACACGTCGTGCACGTTTGCAAAGTTGGAGGGAAGCTCAAGTTGATAGGCGAGATCGCCTCTCTTGCTGACAATCTTGAAAGGACCCACGTATCTAGGGGCAAGCTTCCTTTTGATACCGAAGCAACTAGTACCTTTCATTGGAGAGACGCGGAGGTAGACATGGTCTCTGATCTCGAAAGCCAAGTCACGATGCTTGCTATCATAGTAGCTCTTCTGGCACGATTGCACAACTTTGAGATTATCACGGATGACTTTGCACATCTCTTCTGCCTCTGTGATCAAGTCATTGCCAAGAAGTTGACGTTCACCAGTCTCTGACCAGTTAAGAGGAATATGGCACTTCCTGCCATAGAGAATTTCGAATGGGGCCTTGCCCGAACTCGCTTGGAAGCTGTTGTTGTAGGAGAACTCGGCATTTGGAAGACAATACACCTTGTTGTAAATAGAAGACGAGCACGTTTAGAAGCCCATTTGTCCACCTGAAACTTCTTTTTTTGTTGTCCAATGTGTCCGTTCGTGAGAAATATCTTGCGGTAAAACTTAAGCCTCATGGACAATAGTAGCCTCGCATTCAACAGGAAGAATGTGATAAAGCTTCTGTTTGCCTGGTTGGATGCATATCCTTCCATTGTTGTTACCCTCAAACGAATGTCGTGAGAACTAAGAAAATCCTGGTGCTTATTACACCACCGATTGGTTATACGTTTTTTTCCATGTGGTAGCACTGCCTAAGTAGACATGAAGATTGAAAACAGTTAAGGTCTGAACAAAGAGTATGTCAAAAGAGAGACAGCTGAATGATTAATTCTAGTACAATATATACGGGCTTTCAATGTGCATGAAATCATCACCTCTATATATAAATTCTCTAGAGATGGAAAGCATCATAGCAAGCCAATA
The DNA here is from genome assembly GCF_002162155.2 of Triticum dicoccoides. Taxonomy (NCBI): domain Eukaryota; kingdom Viridiplantae; phylum Streptophyta; class Magnoliopsida; order Poales; family Poaceae; genus Triticum; species Triticum dicoccoides. The sequence goes on along the minus strand of NC_041382.1, from coordinate 212,697,625 downwards.
ATTATGTTTAGATCAAAACTAAACATTCCGATATAAGATCTTGACAGAATCCAGCAGCATTGATAGGCTATCCATGGACGAAATCTTCATTGAGCATATAACATAATATTAGTACCCAAAGTGTAATCCAAGATCATATAAAACTTATGCACACAAATGAAAAATGCAGCTTATGATTACAAATGTGTAGATGATAATATACGGTACCTGAATAAGTGTGGAGCCAAACACCAACTTGTTGTGATCATCAAACGGATCACGAATTACACCCATGGTCTCTAGTTTGGGCACAGAGACGACAGTTATTTGCGAAGGTGTATAAAAATTATGAAGGAGCGACCTTTCAAGTGAAGGGGCATCTTCGATGATGAGCTCCTGTCCTTCAAAACAAATTCCAATGCTTTTAAGGTGAGGCGACTTTATTTTGAGATAAATGATAGGGATTTCTATTCCCAAAACAATCAACAAGCGATCCAGGGCAGGGCAACGAGAGTTGATGATGCTATGCAGTGAGGCCTCCAACAGATAAACCAGCCCAAGTGGAAGTTTTTTTAGCAGTGGGAGTCGAAGCATTTGTACCAGATCGTCTCGTAGATGGCACCGGGTGAAGGTGGTGGTGTGGAGAGAGGAGGAAAACCGCGAGATGGACAACGGTGGTGTGGGCACGAATTCTTGGCGTGTTCATGGTATGAAACTTTCGTGGTAATGGCAGAACTCAAACTGTTGGAGTTTTCTGAATTCAGGGGATGTCAGCCAAGCGTCCACCGTGCCGGTTACGGACAGCAGGTAGCATGTCGGGATGCACATGAATTGAACGGGGCCCTGCTGGTGATAGGAGACGATGGATCTGAGGAGATCAAATTCAGGAAGGACATATATCTAACGACAGTCGAGATTGAGGGGCGTGGTGCACCATAGAGGGCGCCATCGAGTTGAGAGGACTTGTGTGCGACATCAATCCTTGGTGGGGAGAAGCGAGATGATCTCCTCAAGGATGACGTCCGGGAGATCGCTGATGCGGTCCACCGGAGATTCTACCGGTTCCTCAGATCCGGGTGCGGAATCTACAACCGGTGTCGCCGCTGGCGGGAGCCTCATCTTCTTGGCACTAGGGCCAGCCGACTCCATTTTCCTTGTGGGCACCGCACCGAGCTCATTGGTTTGAGCAGAGTAGACAGAGACGAGCCTAGTGGCAGTGCGAGTGGGGAAGGAGGGCTGGGGTTTTCTGGAGGAGTGGAAGAAGAGGAGCAGGCACTTTCTGTACTAGTGAGAAAGAAGGTGAGCGGGGGTTTTCTGGGCGAGTGAGGAAGATGGGGAGCGGGGGGAATTGGGGGGAGACGAAACCGGGAGAGTCCAGCGAGCTGTAGTATAAGTGGAAGCGAGGAGGAAGGAGGGTTTTCCTGGTATCGCCCCCTCTTCAAGAAATATGGGCTTCTCCTCGTAAAAAACAAAAAAAAATGGGCTTTAAGATGGATAGGCTTTTGTATCAGCCCAGTCGGCTGCCCGTGTTTCGTACTGGAGGGCCTTGTGTTAGAGGCAGCCTGAGACACTCTCCATCTTATTGCCCATTCGAAATAAAAAAAAGAGACACCTCCAGCTTATGGCTACTCATCGGTAACCTTTTTCAACTTGGCATCCACAAAATTAGAGGATGCGATATTGGATGCAGACACTCACACTGGTCGCGTAGCACGGCAAAGTGAGGTGTCAAATAACATGCCTACAATGTACTTACTAGATTGTGAAGGTTCACAAGCTAGTAAACATTTACATTAAACTAAGCTTCAGAAGATACGGTATGCATACTAACATTCAGAAGAACAAAAGTTCAGCATGTTTATGCATCTCAATGATTCACCATACTATAACCAATACAAAACTATGAGAAGGTGTGGAAATAAAGAAAATCAGTCGATGCTTCTCTAAGCAAAGGGTCTCCCTGCGCACGCATTAATTTCCATGACATGCTTGTTTCTTCTCAATGTTGCGAGCACTTTGAGCATGTTGGCAACTCCACAGCTAGCTAGCCGCCTCATCTTGCAATTGATGCTGACACATTTACAGCGAACACATGAGGGAATAGAGATTACTCAACATCAGTCCATATTGTGCAGTTCCCCTGAAATCATCTTCATTGTCCTGAATCTGAAAAGATAGGAAAACAATAGCTATACTTAAACGGTGTTGCAAAACAGTAGCACATATCAATAGCTCGCCTTAAAAAAACATGATCATCTGGACGAAGGGGATACAGACCTGCCTGAGGAAGATTATATATAATTTCATATGTCCTTGGTTGATTTCCACCTTCAGCCGCACTGCTTGTTTGCTACTCCACACATGACAGGATCGTTCCGCACTGCAATCAGCAAGTCAACATACGAATAAGCTTATTTCATCTTGCGGTGGTGATTGTACCTAGTTAGGAATGTAGGAATACCTGGAGCACCATAAGGTTAGCTGACAGCAGGTAGATGCAGCCATATAGTTTTGTGCGGTGCTACTAAAATTGAGGTTTGTATCCCTTCCCGTTATGAGAATTCTTCTTGAAGTTGGTAGAATGTGATGGCTTATTCTTTGCATCAAACTTGCCTTTCCCCTGAGATTTGTTCTTGTTGTTTTGGGGCTGGTTGGGCTGGAAGTTCTTCTCGTGTACCATGTGGGCACTAGAAGCTCCCTCAGCGACCCAAGCACGTGTGTCTTTTGCTCTCGCCTTCTCTTCAAAATGAAGAGTGCTAATGAGATCCGAAACAAAAAACTCATGTCTGTTGTTTTTCAGGGAAGTAGCAAAATCATTTCGCGAAGGTGAAGCTTGGCAATGATGGTCCCAGCAACAAATTTGTCCGGCAACACAAACTTGAAGTACTCAAGTTCCTTAGTGAGTGATTGTATCTCATGAGTGTGCTAAACAACAGAGCGCTCATCAGTCATCTTGTAGTCACAAAATTGCTCCGTGACGTACAACTCATTGCCAGCGCCTGAGGCCCCACGTGGCCTCGAGCGCAGCCCACATGTCTTTGCCACTTTCAAACGACATATATGAATCCACAATGGAATCATCAAGAACACTCAGCAGGGCGGCTTTGAAGAGGGTATCCATGTTCTCAAAAGCTTCCTGGTGTGTAGGATTAAGATCGCCCTCAGGCTTACCCTTAGTGGCATCATAGCAGTACATGATCTGAAACCAATATACTACTCTTGTGGCCACCTTTTATATTGCACCCCCTTAAAAGTAGGCGGCTTCAAAAGCGCAGCAAAACCACTCGGAGTAAATTGCCTATAATCAGGTTCTTGGATTGGATTGTTGAATATATGAGCAATTTACTATGAGATGTAATCCGGATCAACAGTAAATAGATCATGACGACAATTGCAAAGATCAAAGTAATGATGTGGACTAAACCAGGAGGACAAAATCACATATTGTACAGCGGGAGCAGAACCGTTGTGGTTGATGTTGTCACTCATGTCGTTGATGAAGAGGTTACCGGGGTCAGGGAAGAAGGTTGTCGTTGATGAAGTCGTCGCTGGCAGCAGTCACAGGAGTGTGCTCCCCAAAAACCTGATCGCCCCTCTCCCGTACAGGATCACGAAATGCGGGGTTCAGAGGACTGCTGTCCCTTCTCGCGGTGCACGCCGGAAGGAGGGATGGAGAAGAATTGCGTGGCGGCGCTAAGACCTGGAATGGTGCGAATCCATATGATAAAGCAGCGGCTAGGGTAGAGCCTGTCAAGTCGGTCATGCAAGTAAGACCAAGTAGTATAATAGTAGGCCTTTGGCCCAAACCCCACGTCCAAGTCAATAATATCCCCACTATCCAAAAGAATCAGAAATGACTGAGTAATTAAGGCATCTGTTAGTTATTAATTAATGACTTAGTAAATTTTCTAACTCACACCACACTTAGAGCATGGTTAATGTATAGCCAACATCCGGCTATATGAAGTTGACACATCATCTAGAACCAACCTAATACGGAGCCTTCTTACAATAGTTAGTCCCTTTAGTATAATACTATATCATTAATAATGGCCCCACATTTTGTCTCACAAAGTATGTGTAGTCTGAAATGACGAGCGTGCAGCGGGCGGTGCCCTCGCTCGGCATGCTACTTCAACGGCAGAAGCAGTGAGAGGTCGCGTCGCCTTGACTTGCCATCAATGTGGAGCGGCGGGCTCAGCTGGCGCCGGGCGGAAGGTTTCGATTTTTTATTCAGTTCCTGTGCAGCTACCGTCCAATATTTGCGTGTGGTTGTTTCTAGAGTAAAAAAGAAGGTACTCCTACTTATGTTACTCCCACTATGGCTAGCCTTGCACTTGGCTCTTCGCCTCTTCCGGAAGTCGAACAATAATGGTTGTACTACAGTAGTACTTCTGGCAATCTGACACCAAATGAACTACTGCACGTCCACCGCTTCTAAGCAAAAGTTTCTCCTCGTGCTAAGAGCCACCGTGCATGCATTGGTGAGGGAGAAGTTGTAGTAAGCAAGCTTCTCATCGTTCTGCGAGTTGACGGGACACATCAAATTTATTTCGTACTTACTCTGTCCAAAAAAGGGCTGACCTTGTCATGGCTACCATCCCGTGCTCCGTCGTTGAGTACATGCACTATTCACGTGCCATCGAGGAGAAAAATATTGTGTATAGGAGTAGGTGTCATCGAAGTGCACGACTCACTTACGCACTGCTTATCTGATTATCTCCATTTTCTTGCATGACATGTGCACCTTGATGCTAGATGTCTCGCGTGTTGGCAGAAGGATGAACAAAGCTCATGTAAAAAAGAGTGGAAGAATATAGATTCCCGACGACCGAGAAGGGCCAAGGAACCTCGCGGTGGAGCGTCTGCAAGGAACCTTGCGCATTTTCCCCTGTTTCTTTGCCTCCTGCCATCCTATAAACAAATAAAAGAACATGAAATCTTCGCTAACAACTAGAGATGATACATCAGGATGCTAAGTTGAAGATATTTTATTAGTTTATATTGATAACCACGCAAGACGCCACGCATGTACAGGACGCATGCAGCCACGCATGTACGCGCACCAACGCACTAACTCATGCCAATCCAACTCATGCACAAACACGCACATCATGGAGCACACAATGCACGTACACAACACATGCATGCACACACACTCGGCCGCAGAATGCACATGAATAACACATGCATGCGCACACACTCGGCTGCATGGAGGCGTGCGCCATTTGCGGTGACGTCCGGTTCATCGTGCTATGGCGAAGCTCGCACACAACGGCGCCTACACATCTCTTACAGCACCTATTTGTCGTCGTTGCTCAACGACTAGCCGAAGACGAACACGACCGCAGCCTCGGCCTTAGAGCTAGCACTGATGGAAAAGCACGCACACTGCACGCGACGTGGTGCGTCCCCAGTCGGCTCTACTCCTTCTACGCACGTTGTCTATGAAGGCGGCTGCATGCCTAATGATGATGTGGGTGAGATCTTCTAGGACTCAGGTGATGACGAGGAGGGTGTCTCCAACAGCGTTCCTCGGCTTGCACCTCTTGCATCATGGTGGTCAAGCTTGGAGTCATTCATCTGGTACACGTGGCATCTCACATCTGGACACAAGGTGATGTGCACCGTCAAAGGGGTCAGGGCGGACGCGACCTCTCACTCATCCACCATTTTAAGCGGCGCGCTGGCCCAGGGCGCCGCCCGCTGCACTCCCAGCTGTACCCGCCTCCTCACCGCATTCAAAAACCTACATTTACTAGTATGTATACACGTGCAAAGCACGTCTTAATATAACTGTTCCATGCAATGCACGAGCACCTTACTATGGATTAGTACGACCAAAAATTGAACTGACATTATATATAGTACGATAAATGTTGATGCATGTCACCTAAAATTATATCATTGAAAACTATGTTCAAACACTAATCCAACGATATAGTTTTTGGTGACATGCACTAACATTTTGTCAGTTAAATCTTCGGTCAAATTCAATGGGGGACTAATAAACCACGAACGATGTAGTACTAGTGTAGAGGGCGGCGCTGGATGCGAGTCTCGCGGCAGTAAAGCCGTCATATCACAAAACCCAACCACTAATAAGTGGCCTAGTAAAATAAACGGACAAGCAACCATCACATCCCTCCGTCTTGATTGTTCTAGAACACAGGTGAGGTAGCAGAAGTGTATTGTTCATGCGAATCCTACTGATATTGGCCGTTGGATTTAGAAGATCAACAATTATGATTAATGTTCTTAGTCCTACTTAAAATTGGTACACTATATAGTAGTATATATATATATATATAGATATATAGAAACCCGCGTGGAATGCGAGAAACCAACTCCGGCCACACACCTCTGTTCAGGAGCAGGACGCCGGCCAAGCTCCTCCTTCCACCATTTTTCCCTCGACGCTGCCGTGTCATACAGCGCCTCCAGTGTCCGCGACTACGCCATCCGCCGTCGACATGCAGGAAGAGAAATAAGCCATCGCAGATGTCGACGAGGTGATGCGGCTACGCGGATGTGGACGAGGTGATGCGGCTACGCGGATGTGGATGAGGTGACGGGAAGCACGTCCCCGCCCGCCGCCATCATCGAGGAAAAGTAGAACACAGGAGGCCTCCGCCGATTGTATCCCATGAAGGCCACCGCCGAGGCGACACTGGCGAATACAGCTGGTGTCTTGCTCGATTCTTCTTCTGCCGGATGCTGGAGGAGGACAAAGAGATCGGGCGGCTACCATTTAGATTAGGTATTTTAATTATGCCATGCTGGTTGTAATGGGAGTATTATAGGTAATATCATGCATGCCAACTACTCCCTCCGTTCCTAAATATAGGAGTATTATAAGAGCATGGTTAATAGTATAACCAGCTGATGGCTACATGACACTGCCACGTCATCTATAGCCAACCTTGTAGCCTTCAACTATAATACTCCCTCCGTCTAGGTGTCATCTTACGAAAACCAAATAATCCCAAAATACATCGGCGCGGTGCATTAACTTCTACCTCGTTTATTGTTTCTTGACATATCAACCAAAGAGATATGGGTGTGCATGCTTTTAATGACTTGAGACAAGCAAACACGACATGCAGTGGTTAGTTCATTGCATGCAATGCTATTAATTAGCAAATAAACATTAAGTTCTCTCGTCTCTTCAGAAAGTCGAACAATGATGATGGTACTACCGTCGATAGTGTACGTACTAGTAAGCAAAGCTTCTCCTCGTTTGAGAGTAGACCGGACACATCAAATGTAGTAGTGCATTAGTCTCCAAAAAGGGTTGACCATGTCCATGGCTACCATCCCGTGCTCCGTCATTTAGTGTGTGCTTCTCGTTGTTCTACGAGTTGACGGGACACATCAAATTTAATATGTATTCAGTACTCTCCAAAAAGGGCCGACCATGTCCATCAGTCCATGGCTGCCATCTGTGCTCCATCATTGAGTACGTGTAGTATTCACGTGCCATCAAGGAGGAAAAATATTACGTATTAGTAGGTGCCATCGTAGTGCACGACTCACTTATGCACTGCTTATCTCCATTTTCTTGCATGACACATGCACCTTGATGCTAGATGTCCCGCGTGTTGGCAAAAGGATGAACAAAGCTCATGTCAAAAAAGAAAGTGGAAGAACATAGATTCCCAACGACCGAGAAGGAGCAAGGAACCTCATGGTGGAGCGTCTGCACTCATAGTATTTTATATTATTTAGCGATATAAAATCAACCAATCATTCCATAGTAGACCGGAAGATTACGAAACACGACAACCTAGTGTAGTTACATCATACTGTACGTGGCCAACCCACGCTATCACCATATTTCTTGGCCTCCGTGCGACACCTAGCTCTAGTAATCCACCAGCCCGTATCGCTTCTCGCTCCTAATCTCTCTCAGAGTGTGGGGGGCTGTCGTTTTTGCCGTCTATTGAGGTCGCTTAACTCATCACATGTTAGCGACAAGCCAAGAGCATTCTAAAAAAAATTATTGTACTCTATTGTTATGCCAAGAAGAGGAAGCGCTTTGACCGACGGACCAAACGAGACAGGCGTGCCGTGCCATGAGTGGGTCCAGTTTCTCATTTTGAACTTGTTTGGTGTAGTAGTAACACTTGGTTTTGACTATTGGTAAGATTTTATATACTCCCTCCGTCTAGTGAATAAGTCATCTTAGATTGTGCACCGTGACCAAGGAAGAGGGGAAAACAAGAGAAATTAATATTTATTTGCTAATTAATAGCATTGCATGCAATGAACTAACCATTGCATGTCGTGTTTGGTAGTCTAAGTCATTGAAAACATGCACGCCCCATATCTCTTATTGGTGGATATGTCAAGAAACAAGAAACGAGGTGGGAGTTAATGCACCGCGCCTAAGTATTTTGGGATTATTTAGTTTTCGTAAGGTGACTTATACACCTAGACGGAGGGAGTAGGGCCTAATGTATTCTTCGAGGATGCCTTTGACTATTGATAAGATTTTATATAATTTGAAAATTATATCATTCGAAGATCCTTTCACGTTCCATTTTCAAAAAGGAAAAAGATCCTTTCACGTATGAATTTGACTATATGCTTTGAGCAACTTGCATGTCCTATACTGCTCCTATTTGGATACTCTAACTTAGCTAGAGGTTAGACTAACTCATGACTAACACTGAACTAACTGTAGCCAAAGAGGTGTTTCGGTGACAGGGTTAGATTGACAATAAATGCACTTGATGGAAAGAGAAAAGTGACTTTTTAGTGGGCCCAAGGAGGTACTTACTGTGGGAAAGGTGAAGTGATGGTTGCTTCGCCCGAGCAACTTATTACTCTAGGAATATGGGAGTATCAGCGGATTCAAGGAACAGAGAAATGATGGTTGCTTCATCCGAGCAACTTACTGTGGCGAAAGTGGGGCTCTGTGATTTGACTGCTCACTAGTCATTACTAATGCAGCGCAAAGACCATGGTGAATCTTTCCCTGCAGTTGTGCACTCAATATTGCTGCACGGTAGGTGGAGCCTGTTGTTGGTATGGGACACGGGTATCCTCATGGAGGTAGGCCGCGACCCATCATGGGAGGTGGCCCAGAAGGACGACTTGAAATGTTTGAATAAGACTTGGATTGCTATCTGTCTTGTAATAGAAAAGAGACTAGTCCTAATCCTACTGGGACTCTATATGTAGGCCGACCTCTTCAACTTATATAAGGAGGGGAAAGGCTCCCCAAAAGGGACAAGTTCCACAAGTTTTCATAAGTTAGGGTTAGACACAAAGGGGGAGCCGGCTTATGCGGCGACTCCCTCGTGATGATAATGAGATCTAGCGTCAAACAATATGCATGGCTATTACCGGATGATGTTTCCCGGGGCCCGAAGCTGTCTAAATCCTTGTCTTGTGTTGCGTCTCTCGATTCCGCTCAACCCCTCTCAAGTACTACAAAGATGCGTTGTCCTCACGACTAAGTCCTCACACTAGGACATCTGCCGTGACAATTACACGACAGTTGGCGCCCACCGTAGGGCCTGCGCACAGTGGTGTTGAGTTCTTGGAGGGATTTTTCTAAGGAATCGAGAAGATCGTGATGTGTTGGATGAAAAAGAGCCGGCGTGGAAGACGTCATCACCGACAAACAATCAAAGTAACATATACAAGATTTTTTGGTCATGGGGAAAATTAGGGTTGCAGTGCGCACTGTCACGACTAGACGATCCATCAAATCTGGATCGATTTTCACCGTGTCGCCGTTTGAAGCCGAGACGGACAAAAGTTTTCCACTGCAATAATTCACATGCAGCCGCTGAGTCGCTACAAGTCATATGCTCGTTATTTGTTTTTGGAAGGAAACTACACGTGCGACAGATCGCATCCAGAGCAACTGTTGTACGCGGTTTTGCGTCGAATCCAGGGTACTAATTCAACTAGTACTTTTGACGTGCTAGACGGAACCCAAGATGAAGACGAGCCGTCACACCAAACCGACAGGGTACTAGATGCAAGTGCCAGTACTCAAGTACTAAAAAAAGGGAGAAGGGAAGGAGACCACGACAAGGATTCAGACGGGAGTCAACCGAGCTGACCGTGACCTGGAAACGAACGGAGACACGGCCTCCGCCGATGCACCTCCACTACGCCACCATGGCCGTTCCAACGTGAGCGGGCCGTTTCATCAGTTGCAGGACACCTCAAGCCGCCGAACTGCGTCGAGCACCGGCCAGCACCATGGCCGCAGCCAGATTGCCGCGGGCCTCGGCCACAACCGCGCCTGGCTGTCTCTGCCGCTCCCGCGGCCGAGTCAGGCCACTTCTGCCTGCGCCGAGCTGCCAGTGCGCCTCGCCTCCTCCGAGCCGCCTGTGCGCCTTCCTGCCACCATCGACCTCGCGCCGAGCCACCGCTGCGCCCTCGCCTCCACGTCTGAGCCGCTGCGTGGCCATGCTGAGTCGCCCGCTTCCGGTATGGCTGTCGCGACGACGCCCCCTCAAAGCCGCCCCTGCACTGTCTTGCCTTGAGCCGCCGTCCCGAGGTTACAGCCGCGCTGACCCGCGCCGCCGCGCCTCAAACCGGCCAGGCTTCACGACCGTCCCGCCGTGGCTTCGAACCGGCCCTGCCTCCGCACGCCTCTGCGGCTATACCTGACTTAGCTACGCTCTAAGCCGCCGCCGCTGCGCTTTGCTTTACCTGTGATTGAGCCGCCTGAGCTCGCATCCGTGGTCGCATGAGCCCGCACGCCTGGCCGCGTGGCCCGGGCTTCACCTCATTGACCCACCGTCGCCTCCGCCACGGCTTAACCACCAAGCTGCTGAGCCTCCATCGTTCTACCTTGCTTCGGAGTCGGCTGACTCCGCTCTGTTACAGGTCGCCACCCGACACCGCGCTGAGCCGCCTGTCGCTGCTGAGGCCTCCGTCGCTGCTGAAACCACGACCTCCTGAGACGCCCGTGGACGGCGCCTCTCTGCTTCCAGATTGCCGCCTCACCGCTGCGGGCGCATCTTGCGCCGAGCCGCCCCGTGTCGAAGTGATCGCCGCTGCTGCGAGCCACCCGGCCATCGAGTGACCTTTGCCTACAAGCCGTCGCGGCAGTTTGGTTCCGCCCCGGGCGTCGGGTGGCCTCACGCCAAGTCACCTGAATATGTGTGTCACATTTGCTCTTGACCGATTGGAAGTTTTTGCTGATCATTTTGTTTGACCCACCGGGACGGAGATAGTAGCTACTATTGCTATCGTTCAAGTGATACATGCTAATAGACAAGAAGAGAAAAATGAAAGTGTCGATATTGGCTCTCTCAAAACAGTGGATACTAACTGCCGATGAACAAGACATTGGGATTTAATGCTGCAATGAAGACAATATAAGGAGATATCAATTCTGCGTATATTAAGGAACATCCTGGATTTCATGGCATCAGCTAAGTGGAGCTGATAGGAAAAAGTAGCGGATTTCCCAAAATACATGCTTCCCTGACAAACGGGCAAGGTGATTTTCGCCTGGTACATAAGGTCAAATTGATCAAATGCATTGTGTACTATTCACCCTTGATGGACCAAACAGAATTCTTCGACACTTTGAGCGCTTGGTAGAGACCAAGTGAGTTGCTATCATGTTTGCGCTGGATGAGCCACAATGTGAGCAATTTCTCCGTGGATGATATATACAGATCATCCATCATCCAGACAAAATAGGTGATATCCATCCAAGTTTATTTTCTTAAACATATTGTTTTTATCAAAGAATAATTACTTGGTTTTATAATATTTTCGCAGGACCGTTATTCATTACAAAGGTGTCGCGAAGGGGCATGTACCAACATTATTTTTTCGCTAGCGCTTGTCCGTGATGTACTACTCGATGGATATGTACGCAAGTCGCTGACCCGTTACATCAACACACACGACTGACTCATCATCCGCGCCCGCGACTGAGCCATTTTCAATACTGCGGGCGACTCTCTCGTCCGCACCGGCTTACAATGCCGCTGCCGACTCTCTCGTGCGCGCCGGCTAACAACGCCACTGCCAACTCGCTCGTCCGTACCAGATTATAATGCCACAGCCGACTCGCCTGCCTCCACCGGATGATTCAATGGATAGGGCACATAATTCACCGCCACCATGTTTTGGTTAAACAACCAGTCGGGATGAACCGCTGGCCAGATTACAGACACAAATCATATGGAGTCATTTATAAACCACCACGGTCGACTTCAAATTCCCGTGGATTCACATCGCGTTATCAACGCTAAGGATATACAATGAGTGTTGCGAAAATCATTAACTCACCACCTTGCTTCCAACTTCAACATATGACAACGTTTCGTTGTTCAGCTATATGCCGGTTTATATCAGAGTAAAATATGGAGAATCTTAAGCCAACTCCTCGAGTCGCTTTAAGACTCGGGGGCTACAATGACATGACTCGGCAAATATTGCCGATTTTTTCCAGTGAATTCAAGAACCTCAGGACGATGGAGGGAAAGATAACCCAGTCCCGAAGGCTACTACCATATTGATGAAAATTTAAAAGGGCATCAGAAATATTCCAGCTCACAATAATGCTTCAGGTTTACAATCTGGTTCAAGGGAAATCCCGTCTCCAACAAAGTGATGAAGCCCTTAATATCCGGTTCAAAATCCGGTTTAAGAGGAAGTTGTCTCTTGCAAAGCTCTGAAGCTCTCAAATCCGGTTTAAGAATTTCTGGTTCAAAAAGAATTAATTTCTCGCAAGTTCGAGTTTAAAGGCCTTCAGAAAATTTCCGGCTGAAAATGAAGATTCCGGTTTAAGGGAAAGATGCCTCCCACAAAGCTTTGAAGCGCTCAATATCCGGTTTAACATCCGGTTCAAGAAGAAATATCTCTCGCAAAGTTCGAATTATCAGAAAAGACAAAAGGGGCCAAAGAGAGTGTTGCAAAAGCACAACTCAAACATAGGCACCCACTGAGCACATCTCAAAATATTACTAGGGGGCTCTTTGCTTCTACAAGAACAAAGAGTCTATAACCTTGTAATAGGCTATAAAAGCCAGGCTTGGAAGCCAAGTGTATTCACCTAAAACCCCGGGTTATCCTACCTTTTTAAGTAAGCCACTCCGTACAGGTAATCCTGGTAGACCCGTCGAACGTTTGACAAGTCAATCTTATAAAGACCCTGAACTTGTCATAGTTAAAATGACGATTGGTTGATGTGAGGTCCATCTTATAAGGCTTTGAAAATGGTTTAACTCAGTGGCCTGGCAGCCCATGAAAAGCCTCGCTGTTTTTACATATTTTCTTCTGAAATCTTTCCAATGTTTCTTTTGAAGTGTTTTATACTAATCCGGTGTTGATTGACCCGTTTTTGCTGCCGATTATAAGTCGTTAGTATACATTCAACTATAATCCGGTGTTGATTGACCCGGTCTGGCTTTCGACTATAAGTCGCCAGTATATGATGATAAATTATCCAATGTTTATTAACCCGACCTGGCTTTGGACTATAAGTCGCCAGTATGATGATAAATTATCCGGTGTTTTAACCCGTCCTGGCTTAGAACTATAAGTCGCCAGTATATATTTGGATTGCGCCATTGGAATCATGCGCTCATAAATCATTGGATTATATTATTCAAATCTTCAAATAGCTAACATGGCTGGATTTTATTATGGTTATCAATAACCAATATTATGATTGAGGTTTTCAAAGTCGCTTTAGCGCAATGGCTATTATTTTATCAATGGACATGATTTATTCTACAATGGAGGGAATAGTCCCGAGTCGCTGCAGGCTTACGACCTCACACTTGGGGGCTACATTATTCAAGTTGAGATTACATCAAATATGCAAGTCTCATGTCGCTGTAAGCATGCACTATGACACTTGGGGCTAATGCAAAGTCATTTTTATTGGCCTTATTGAAGACCTGACTCATCACATCATAATGAGTCGGCCCTCTACCGCGGTCGGCCGCTTCCGCTGCCCCTCATCTTGAGTCACATCACGACCCATGGCTGGTCTGGAATCCGCTGCCCGTCCTAGTCATTGCTGCGCCTGGTCTCCCGTCCAAGTCGCCACCGCGCGGTCTCAACCATCGCCAGGGCCTCCCCTCACCTCGAGCTGCCGTGGGCAGGCCCTGACGTTGAGCCGGCCTGGCCCTAAGCCGCCCTGGCCCCGCTCTACTTCACCTCCTCCGACCACTGCATCAAGCTACCATCATGGCGAGTCGCCGGCCGCATCAAGCTGCCTTTGTCGGGGCTCCCCTGCAAGAAACCACCCCGGATTCCTCTGCCACTATGGGTCGCGAGTCGCCTCCTATCTGAGTCACCGTTGCATCTTGCCTCCCATCCGAGTCTCCGTTAGGCCTCGCCTCCCGTTCGAGTCGCCCTCGTGCATCGCCTTGACTACGGCAGAGGAAGGCTATCACACTCTGACAACCGGCCACCTCCGCCTTAAGCCGCCAGTGCACTGCCTCCATCCCCGAGGCACCCTTACCCCATTGACCCGCCAGCCGTTCACCTCTGTGTCATGTGAGTTACCCCAACATTTGAGCAAATTGAAAAAGGGAATCATACAGAGTCAAGCCTCGAAGAAAACCTCAAAAGGACTTGACCCTTAAACAAAGGATAATTTGCGTTCAACATGATGAGTACTGGAGATCTGAAGTTGATATTACTGAGGAGGTCCATTACCTTGACTGAAGGTGCAAGTAAGAGCAGAAAGCATGAGCCCGGGAAAACTCCACTGATGCTCACGGCTTCTGTCGTGAATCGCCACGCCGTCTAGGCCACTGTGGCTTCATCTCCGTCGAGTTGCCTTCGCCAACCTGCCATTTCCGCTGCCTCGTCGACCCCAACGGTCCGCTGGCTTATGCCACATCATAAAAACAAGCTAAGTCACTTCGATATTTAAATTTCATTTTTTCCAGTCAATTAAATATATCCGGCACCTTTGAGTTAATCTCGGGGGCTATCGTTTCTTCTCATAAAGTTGAGTCGTAAGGTTACCAAAGAGGACTATTTGCCACGATGCACAGTCCAAACATGGGTGCCCTACATATTAGCGAAATAATTTTACGTTCCTTCTTTACTAAGTCAGATGCAACTCGTAACTGACCAAGTAGTGGGTATGGTATTGTCAATCGACTCTGATGCCTATCTTGGACTTTTCTCGACCCTGAACATATCATATTCCATGAAAAAAGTCCACGCGAAAGCCTACTTAGTCGAGTCGAACGATTAACAACTTGAACACAAGTTGACAAAGTCATCAAAATTATTATTTAATTTTGTTTTATATATCACGAACAGTGTAATGCATTCATGTGTTTTATTTCAGGAACAAAGAGCTTAAATACGAAAGCCTCGGGGGCTATCAAGCCAGAATTTGTGAAAAACGGACTTTGTTCGTTACCAAAACACAAGTTCATAGACCCCCGGGTTGTTAAAGGCCTAAAAAAACCCGGCGCTCGGGGGCTACAGATGATATACATGCTATTGGGGTTGGAAAAATTTGGAAAGACCCGGATTGGAGACAGAATCCAGCCTGGGAGGACAACCCGACAACATCAACATCGACGCTTCATGACCCGGCAACATCTTCATCCACATTTCGGCATCCATTACGTCAACGACCCGGTAAAAAGCTCCGTGTTCAAGGAAGACAAAAGCATCAACAAAGTCAAGACCTTCCGCCCGACTCTTCAAGTCACTCGAAAGCTCGGGGGCTACTGTCGTGGATATGGGACGCGGGTATCCTCATGGACGTAGGCCGCGACCCATCATGGGAGGTGGCCAAGTAGGCTGACTTAAATAGTTTGAATAAGACCTGGATTGCTACCCGTCTTGTAATAGAAAAGAGACTAGTCCTAATCCTACTAGGACTCTACATGTAGGACAACCCCTTCAACTTATATAAGGAGGTGCAAGGCTCCCCAAAAGAGACAAGTTCCACAAGTTTTCATAAGTTAGGGTTAGACATAAAGGGGGAGCTGGCTTATGCGGCGACTCCCTCATGATGATAATGAGATCTAGCCATAAACAACATGTAGGGCTATTACCAGATGATGTTTCCCGGGGCCCGAAGTTGTCTAAATCCTTGTCTTGTGTTGCGTCTCTCGATTCCGCTCAACCCCTCTCAAGCTACTACAAAGTTGCGTTGGCCTCATGACTAAGTCCTCACACTAGGACATCTGCCGTGACAATTCCACAACAGAGCCGGATGAAGGATGTCCCACATGTCGGCGAAACAAAGTTGAATTGTTTCTGGCATTGCTATCAATCCTTCAGGATTTGTGTATATGTACGCATAATTTTAATGAAATTTTACTGTGATGATATGAAGGTTTCAACTTTGGTTCCTGTAGGAAAAAAAGGTTTCAACTTAGGATTCATGTGTCCTCTTGCCTCAAGATTATCTCGTTACAACATTCCATCAAATACAAATGAAACTACCAATGACTGCTAATGCATCTCAATGGTTCACAGATCAGCGCCAATATTCACATCACAACTGAAGACAAAGTTGTGAGAAGGTGTACAAATAAAGAAAAATATATAATTGATCGATGTTGTTAGTAGGCATGGGTCCATTTCCTGGGCACAGTGTTCATTGCTTGGCAGCTAGTTTCACCCAGCGCTATAGCAAAAAAGGGGGTGTGCGGAGGACACCACAATCCGATCATTTTTGCTGCTCCACTAAAATCGAGCTGACCATCCCTGCTTGCAAAGATATCCAGTCAGTGTGATTACAATAATAGTGGAACTAGATGATGAAACATAACACACACAAATAGAAGCCGATCACCTCTGCGATCTCTCTTTTGGACTAACTACTTGTTGGAGAAGATTTGGCAGGAGTTGGGTGAGGAGGATAGCAAAACCAATCTCCCTTTCTGTAATCCCACAAAAATGTAAAAATGTTGCCCGTGTGACATTTTGGCAGAACTGCACAAAACACTCTTAAGGAAAAAAAGTGATTTGTGCAGTTCACCAAAAGATCGCAATAGCAACAAGGTGAAATGGCTAGCCATGTTTGCAAAAAAGAGGTAGAAAGGAAATAATTACTAGCGAATAACACGAGTTGAAGACACATACACCGACAAAAAAGAAGCATATTCCATGTAATAAGGGAAAGATAGTAGCATGGTGGTTTATCAAAAATGGTTTGAGAACGAGATTGCAAGATGGAAAGTACGCCGGCCGAGATACATTTTAAGCAAAGAACTAAAGAAGATCCACATGTAGCAACGTGGGAACATGGGCAATGGAGTAAGGCCGGAGGAAGCTGTACCTGAGAGTCGTCGGGATGTTACTACGAGGGCGCCGGCGGTAGGGATCTGCCCATACTATGGCAGCGAGCAAGTGGTGAAGGCCCAACAGCGCCAGAGCTTGGAAGAGAGAACGGCGGGTACCGCAGGACATGCTGCCTCAACGCCTCGAATGGAGAAACGATGCACATCCTCCCTTTCCACCGGCGGACGGGATGCGGCCGGATCACTGACCAACGGTGAGAGAGAGAGAGACCACTGCCACCTTGTGTGATATGGTGTGACGAGAGACAAACCCCGGCAGGCAGGCTCCGTTGTATATAGTGGAGCAGATTTTTTGATTTTCCCCATGGCAATCGTTTTATATTCTGTACTACGCACCATTGAGGAGGAATATATAACTTTATTTAATTCAAACGCGCCAAGTCGAACTTTATTCCGTCTAGGTGTGGTACCCGACCATCCTTCGAGTAAACAACTGCTACACGTGTCAAACTATCATGTGGGCTGCCTTTTCGTATAGAAACAAACTCCACTGTGTACCCGCGCGGGTGTGGCTGGGCACGAGACATGAGTACGTGCGTCCTGCGTGCACCTCTTCTTTAGGTGCAGGTATGTACGTCGGTGGGTGTGAGAGAGATGGTTTGTGCGAAACTGAGGCAATGTATCGATGATATCTCAAACTAAAAAACATAACATATGCAATGTGTGTGAAACAGAGTCATGGATATATCATATATAGAGGGAGCGATCCACGAGAAGAGAATGGAGGGATCATCGGCGTGAGATATCGATAGAATCAAAAACAGGGATGAAGTGTGTGGCTGCGCGATCGATAAAGAGTGCCATCGAATTTGTGTTTGCCCATGTCAAAGATACAGGGCGGCTAGCCTACTGGAATTTGAGAGGGCAGAGGTGCAGTTTTTCTCTGTGGCATGGATACCTACCTACAACATTCAACTATCGGTGGTGGGGGGGAGGGGGCAGAGACCTAACTATAGAGAGGTAGATCAACTAGTATATGTGTGGAGAAGGAGAGAGACCTAGCTATGTATAGAGGGAGATCGATCGGCATCCATGGATATCTGTAGTAGAGGAATAAGGTTGGGAGAAAGACAAAGGTAGAGTGTCGGAGGGTTGGTGGTGGAGTGGCGTCTCACAAATGATGGGAGAGGCCTGCTAGAAAAATGGAGGGTACGAGTGCAATATCAATAAGAGAGGGCGGGGATGTCTGTCTGTCTATGCACGTGTGTGTGAGAGACAGGTCGGGAGGTATGCAAGGATTATGAGGGGAGACGATATGGTTGTATCAAGCATACGTAACTACATAGGAAGATCAACTGTCGTGTGTCCGAGAAAGGGAGAGATATAACTAGTGAGTTAAGTCTATCGGTGCGTGGGGAAAAGAATTATAGTCGACCTAGCTATATGTAGGGAGATCAATACGTATATGTGCATGCATGTGTTAGTATCAAATAAGATCCGGAGAGACAGACAGGGGGAGAGGGGTGCGGCTAGGAGGTGGTGCGAGAGGCCTACTATGTCGAGGGGGGAGGAGTGTGCAACTATGAGATCGATGAAAAGAGGGGCGGGAGTGTGCACCTGCGTGGAACTGTATTGGACATAGGGGACATGGACGGTGAGAAGAGAAGAGGGGAAGTATGTGTTTGTGGTAGGCACACTTGGCTAGAGAGGTATATCGGCCGGTGTGTGCCGGAAAGAAGGAGTCGGGGGCCTACACACACTGTGGGTGAAAGACCTAAAGAGAAATAATGGGCGTGTGCAATGGAGGGGACGCTGAGGGAGGGTGAGAGGGGGCGGGCGTGTGCATGCATGATAGAAAATTAGCGCTAGCTAGCTACAAAGAGAAGAGGATCGTGAAGGTGTTAAAGACGAACATAGATCGTAATTCATTATATAAAGGTGGATACAGATACTTGAAGAAGATATCATAATGTAGAACATTGATTATAATTTGGGCTAATGTGTGGCTTTTGCAGCTCAGGGCTAAATACTTGTCATAATGAAGGGGGCGGGGCACTATACTTTGTGTGATAAACACGGTGTACATATGGACATGGTTTAGATTATGAATATATAGTTAGTACGTCAAATGTACTATTATTTGGAATCAACATCAAGTGTATTCAAAAGATTGAATTTGAGTTCATATAGTACACATAGTTCGTATCTCTCTCTATAGTAATCATGTGGTGTGTTGTTAAGGTAATACACGAATGATGGTTGAAGTTGACAACAATCATGATTGTAGATTCTTA
Source organism: Triticum dicoccoides (assembly GCF_002162155.2). Lineage (NCBI taxonomy): Eukaryota > Viridiplantae > Streptophyta > Magnoliopsida > Poales > Poaceae > Triticum > Triticum dicoccoides. The sequence goes on along the minus strand of NC_041382.1, from coordinate 212,678,133 downwards.
TTGAAATAGAGAAACGAATTCAAAATCAGTTCGAATTGCAGCGGTAGTATAAACATTTGGAATGCACTAAAATGTTGGTATGAGTAGTTTACATGCATTATACAGCCAGCGAAAAAAAATTAATTGGACATAACATGGACTCATACTCTTTCTTTCTATAGCTTTGAATAACATTTGTATAGTAAAACGGGACAAGACTCTCTCTTTGTGTGGTGTGAATAGTTTTATTTTTTTCATTTTTTTTGTTGAGGGAAGTGCGAATTGATTTGGTACGTACAAGTACAATATTACATGTTAGGCTTGTCCCTAAAATTCAACCCGCGCCTTGTTATATCCCGAAAATTCTAATATCGTGCTCCCAAAACTAGCGCCTTCACAACCCGCGCCTTGCGATCCCGAAATTACAATGCGCGCGAAAACTCCCTCCAGCTGCAAAATCCCAACCCACGAAATCCCCCTTCTAACCCTGAGCTGAAAGGGCCGCTAGTTCAAATCGGCGGGGGTACTTTTGTAACACACCCTACATTTTGGACAAGCGCATCCCTAAGTCATGGTTCCCCCCTCCCATCGCCTCCTTTTCGCCGTTCGAAATCCCAGGCCGCCATAACCTCTCCACTCCAGCCGTGAAACCCAGCCTCCTCCGTTTGCCACCTCATCACTGCCCAGCCGGAGCCTATTCCCCGACGATGTCGTCCACTGCAACAGCTCGACGTCCCTCATTCGCCTCCCCGGATGAGGATCCATCGTCCATCCCATCGCCCCACTGGTTCAGCCGCCCCGTCCTCCACCTCCAAGGAGCTGCTCCGATGATCACCTCATCTATTACGGCTGCTCCATCCCCATAGTGCCGCCTTAACCTGCTCCACCGGAACCGTAGCATCCTCACCGACTCCTGGGACGAAACCGAGGCCTACTCGGCGCCACCAAAGAGGTTGTACACTCATCGCATTGCACCTTCTCCTTAACTCGACCTCTTAGCGCCGTCGGTGCTCCATCCCGCACCCCCATGGAGCGGCTACCTCGAAGCTGGCGCCGCGGGCGACATCTCCACGGTGGCTCTCCCTGATACGTCCATTTTGCATCATGCTTTTATATCGATATTTATTAAATTATGGGCTGTTATTTCACATTATGTCACAATACTTATGGCTATTCTCTCTTATTTTACAAGGTTTACATAAGGAGGGAGAATGCCGGCAGCTGGAATTCTGGGCTGGAAAAGGAGAAAATATTAGAGACCTATTCTGCACAACTCCAAAAGTCCTGAAACTCCACGGAATACCTTATAATAAATAATGAAAAATCCTCGCCAAAGATGAGGACCAGGGGGCCCACACCCTGTCCACGAGGGTGGGGGCGCGCCCCCCTACCTCGTGGGCCCCCTGGTGGCTCTCCAATGACCATCTTCTCCTATATGAAGTCTTCCGTCGAGAAAAAAAACCAGAAGCAACATTTCGGGGGGAAACTCTGCCGCCACGAGGCGGAACCTTGGCGGATCCAATCTAGAGCTCCGGCAGAGCTGTTCTGCCAGGGAAACTTCTCTCCCGGAGGGGGAAATCATCGCCATCATCATCACCAACGCTCCTCTGATCGGGAGAGGGCAATCTCCATCAACATCTTCATCAGCACCATCTCATCTCAAAACCCTAGTTCATCTCTTGTATCCAATTCTTGTATCCAAGTCTGGGATTGGTGCTAGTAGGTTGCTAATAGTGTTAATTACTCCTTGTAGTTGATGCTAGTTGGTTTAATTGGTGGAAGATCATATGTTCAGATCCTTTATGCATATTATTACCCCTGTGATTATGAATATGAATATGCTTTGTGAGTAGTTAGGTTTGTTACTGACGACAAGGGAGAAGTCTTGCTATTAGTAGTCATGTGAATTTGGTATTCGTTCGATATTTTGATGAGATGTATGTTGTCTAGCCTCTAGTGGTGTTATGTGAACGTCGACTACATAACACTTCACCATTATTTGGGCCTAGAGGAAGGCATTGGAAAGTAATAATTCTATGATGGGTTGCTAGAGTGACAGAAGCTTAAACCCTAGTTTATGCGTTGCTTCGTAAGGGGCTGATTTGGATCCATATGTTTCATGCTATGGTTAGGTTTACCTTAATACTTTTGTTGTAGTTGCGGATGCTTGCAATAGAGGTTAATCATAAGTGGGATGCTTGTTCAAGTAAGAACAGCACCGAAGCACCGGTCCACCCACATGTCAAATTATCAAAGTACCGAACGCGAATCATATGAACGTGATGAAAACTAGCTTGACGTTACTAAGTGGGTAGAAGCTATTCCATCTAGTAGTGCTGATCATAACACTTCTATTAAAATTCTTAAAGAAGTTATTTTTCTGAGGTTTGGAGTCTCTAGATATTTAATGACTGATGGTGGTTCACATTTTATTCATGGTGTTTTCCGTAAAATGGTTGCTAAATATGACGTCAATCATAGAATTGCATCTTCGTATCACCCACAGTCTAGTGGTCAAGTAGAATTGAGTAATAGAGAACTCAAATTAATTTCGCAAAAGACTGTCAATAGGTCTAGAAAGAATTGGTCCAAGAAACTTGATGATGCATTATGTCACTTACCTCTCGAACTAGAACATAAGGCATATTGGGCTATTAAAGAGCTCAACTATGATTTCAAACTTGCCGGTGAAAAGAGGTTATTTGATATTAGCTCACTTGATGAATGGAGAACCCAAGCTTATGAAAATGCCAAGTTGTTTAAAGAAAAGGTTAAAAGATGGCATGACAAAAGGATACAAAAGCGTGAGTTTAATGTAGGTGATTATGTATTGCTATAGAACTCTCGTTTAAGATTTTTGCAGGAAAACTTCTCTCTAAATGGGAAGGCCCCTATGTTATCGAGGAGGTCTATCGTTCCGGTGCCATAAAAATCAAATACTTCGAAGGCACAAATCCGAAGGTGGTAAACGGTCAAAGAATTAAACATTATATCTCAGGTAATCCGATAAATGTTGAAACCAATATTATTGAAACCGTAACTCCGGAGGAATCCATAAGGGACACTTTCCAGAACGTTTCAGACTCCGAAAAGGAATAGGTATGTGGTACGGTAAGTAAACCGGTTCCAAAACAGTTTTAAGGCAATATTTCTCTGTTTTGGAATATTTATAAAAATAGAAAATTAAGTAGCAGTCCGGGAAGGACACGAGGGCCCCACGAGGGTGGAGGGCGCGCCTTACCCCCTAGGAGTGCCCCCTACCTCGTGAGCACCTCATGTGCCTTCCGGACTCCGTTTTCTTGCATGATACGTATTTTGGTCGGTAAAACTTCACTATATATTCTCCTGAAGGTTTTGACTCCTGTATCATGCAATTATCCTCTGTTTTTGTTTCGAGCTGTCCCGCTGCAGATTAGATCAACATGTCTTCCCAGGATTCGGAAGGAGAAAGCTATGTGGATGATTACTTAGCTAATCCTAAGGTCTATGGAGATGTGGAGCATGATGGTTGGACCACGGAGGAAGAAGAGGACTATGAACCCAATGACAAGGAGGAGACGAGCTCAGATGAAGATGAAGCCCCATTACCTCAACCTGGGGATATGCACGTGGAGTTCAAAAAGTCAAGTCTCCCTGATAGGGTAAAGAAACCAAAATTCGAGTTTATCCCTTTTCGTCTCTTGCAGGAAAAAAAGCAGGACCTATGCAAAAAGATATTAACCCTGGAGTGGGAGATTGATGATCTGAGAGATCAAAATGCCGTCCTGAAGCGTAAATTAAGGGAGAAGTCTATCCCATCAACTAATTCAACAACACCTCCACCTTCTTCACCAACCAAGGAGATATAATCACATGGGTATGGGCACTCCCCTTGGCAACTGCCAAGCTTGAGGGAGGTGCCCCGGTATCGTATCATAATCACAACTCCTATCTTTACCATTTTCCTTAGTTCGATCCTGTTAGTAGTATTTTGATCTAGTAGAATAAAGTTTATGGCATGATCTAGTTTTTAGTTTTGCCTTATGATCTCTCTATGTAATCGAGTCCGTGAGCTATATAATAAAGATTAGTGTTGAGTCAAGGGCTTGATTTTCTTGCTATGATCTTGGGTGAATAAAAGAAAAGAGAAAAAGAATAAGAAGAAACAAAAGTTCATATTAATCTTATTGATAGTAACGACTTCACATAGAAAGAGTGTGACGATTAAAAGTTGTTGGGAGTTGGCAGACATAGCTTTGGTCATCGTTGCAATTAATAGGAAGTAATAAGGAAAGAGAGGTTTCACATATAAATATACTATTATTGACATCTTTTATGATTGGGAGCACTCATCAAAATATGACATGCTAAAGAGTTGATGTTGGACAAGGAAGACAACGTAATGGGTTATGTTTTCTAATATCTGAGATAAAGTATGTTGTCATGGATCATCCAACATGTTGAGCTTGCCTTTCCCCCTCATGCTAGCCAAATTCTCAGCACCAAGTAGAGATACTACTTGTGCTTCCAAATACCCTTAAACCAGTTTTGCCATGAGAGTCCACCATATCTACCTATGGATTGAGTAAGATCCTTCAAGTAAGTTGTCATCGGCGCAAAGCAATAAAAATTTCTCTAAATACGTATGATTAGTGTGGGAGAAATAATCTTTATACGATCTTGTGATGTGGAAGCAATAAAAGTGACGGACTGCATAATAAAGGTTCATATCACAAGGGGCAATATAAAGTGACGTTCTTTCGCATTAAGATTTTGTGCATCCAACCATAAAAGCACATGGCAACCTCTGCTTCCCTCTGCGAAGGGCCTATCTTTTATTATTATCTTCTACCTTATGCAAGAGTCATGGTGATCTTCACCTTTCCTTTTTCATTTTATCCTTTGGCAAGCCCAGCATGTTGGAAAGAACCTGATAGATATATCTAATTGGATGTAGGGGGGGCATGAGTTACTATTGTTGACATTACCCTCAAGGTAAAAGGTTGTGGGGCAAAACTAGAAGTCCCTATCTTTCTCTGTGTCCGATTAAAACTCCGTAACCACAAGTATTGCATGAGTGTTAGCAATTATGAAGGACTAGATGATAGTTGAGTATGTGGACTTGCTTTTTAGCTCGGACATATACTCTTTCCGATGTTATGATAAATTGCAATTGCTTCAATGACTGAGGTTATAGTTTGTTGGTTCTCAATAAGGTTTTTGATTCATACTTTTGCATTGTGAGTAGATCATCACTTGAACATAAGTAATCATATGACAATATCTATATATGTTGCTGTTATGAGAATAATCATGATGCCTTCATGTCCGTATTTTATTTTTATTGATGCCTCTACCTATAAACATGGGGACATATTTATTGTTATCGGTTTTCGCTTGAGGACAAGCGAGGTCTAAGCTTGGGGGAGTTTATATGTCCGTTTTGCATCATGCTTTTATATCGATATTTATTGCATTATGGGCTGTTATTTCACATTATGTCACAATACTTATGGCTATTCTCTCTTATTTTACAAGGTTTACATAAGGAGGGAGAATGCTGGCAGCTGGAATTCTAGGCTGGAAAAGGAGCAAATATTAGAGACCTATTCTGCACAACTCCAACAGTCCCGAAACTCCACGGAATACCTTATAATAAATAATGAAAAATCCTCGCCAAAGATGAAGACCAGGGGGCCCACACCCTATCCACAAGGGTGGGGGGCGCGCCCCCCTAGGGCGAGCCCCCCTACCTCGTGGGCCCCCTGGTGGCTCTCCGATGACCATCTTCTCCTATATGAAGTCTTTCGTCGAGAAAAAAACCAGAAGCAACCTTTCGGGACGAAACTCCGCTGCCACGAGGCGGAACCTTGGCAGATCCAATCTAGAGCTCCAACAGAGCTATTCTGCCGGGGAAACTTCTCTCCCAGAGGGGGAAATCATCGCCATCGCCATCACCAACGCTCCTCTCATCGGGAGAGGGCAATCTCCATCAACATCTTCATCAGCACCATCTCATCTCAAAACCCTAGTTCATCTCTTGTATCCAATTCTTGTCTCCAAGTCTGGGATTGGTGCTAGTAGGTTGCTAGTAGTGTTAATTACTCCTTGTAGTTGATGCTAGTTGGTTTAATTGGTGGAAGATCATATGTTCAGATCCTCTATGCATATTATTACCCCTCTGATTATGAATATGAATATGCTTTGTGAGTAGTTACGTTTGTTCCTGAGGACAAGGGAGAAGTCTTGCTATTAGTAGTCATGTGAATTTGGTATTCGTTCGATATTTTGATGAGATGTATGTTGTCTAGCCTCTAGTGGTGTTATGTGAACGTCGACTACATAACACTTCACCATTATTTGGGCCTAGAGGAAGAAATTGGGAAGTAATAAGTAGATGATGGGTTGCTAGAGTGACAGAAGCTTAAACCCTAGTTTATGTGTTGCTTCGTAAGGGGCTGATTTGGATCCATATGTTTCATGCTATGGTTAGGTTTACCTTAATACTTTCATTGTAGTTGCGGATGCTTGCAATAGAGGTTAATCATAAGTGGTATTCTTGTTCAAGTAAGAACAACACCCAAGCACCGGTCCACCCACATGTCAAATTATCAAAGTACCGAACGTGAATCATATGAACGTGATGAAAACTAGCTTGACGATATTCCCATGTGTCCTCGGGAGTGCTTTTGCTTATATAAGAGTTTGTCCAGGCTTGTGGTTTGCTACAAAAAGGATTGGGCCACCTTGCTGCACTTTATTTACTTTTGTTACTTGTTGCTCGTTACAAATTATCTTATCACAAAACTATCTGTTACCACTTATTTCAGTACTTGCAGAGAATACCTTGCTGAAAACCGCTTATCATTTCCTTCTGCTCCTCATTAGGTTCGATACTCTTACTTATCGAAAGGACTACGATGGATACCCTATACTTGTGGGTCATCACTCCCCAGTGCGAGGCCCCTTCGACGGCGGCGTCCATACCAGCTGGATCTGCTGCTGCTCTGGCTGTCGCTCGGTCGCTCGCGCTGCTGCTGCTGCTCCAGCTCTCGCTCGCTCACTCGCCCAGCTGCTGCTGCTCCGGCTCTCGCTTGCTCGCGCTGCTGCTGCTGCTGCCCGGGCTCTCGCTCGCTCACTCGCACTGCTACTACTGCTCCGGCTCTCGCTCGCTCGCGTTGGTGCTGCTGCTCCGGCTCTCGCTCGCTCGTGCTGTTGCTCTCCCCCTTGTTCGTGTTGCTGCTTTGCTCCGATTTAGCTACACTTCAGTCGACTGAATCGACTTTTGGGTCAGTCGATTTTCAGGGGGTGGTGGGTCTCGCCAGAGTTAAGGAAGAACCTCCCGCAGCGGGCAGGGAGGCTCGCCGGAGAGGTACCCCACTATCTATCTTAGGGTTCTGGGTAGGGTGCTGCTAGCCGGTGGTGGGGGTGTGGGGCGGTGGCGTGGGGATCGCCAGAGAAAAAGCTTGGCACGCGCCGGGGGGGTGGCTACAGGGCTGGCCGGGGTGGCGGCGGACCGACGGTGGGGAGTTGTTTCGGGGCGGCGAGGCTGTGGCAGACCGGTGGTGGGGAGTTGTTTCGGGGCGGCAAGGCGGCAGTGGACCGGCGGTGGGGAGTTGTTGTTTCAGGGCGGCGAGGTAGCAGGGGGAGTTGTTTCGGGGCGGTGTTCGGCCGGTGGTGGCTGGCGACTCAGGGGGGGTGCAGGTTGAAGATGAACTGCTTACCCTCCCTAAACTATCCCATGTGAAGTGCCTCTCTGCTATCATTGCGTTCGGTTTCAAGAGTAACATTCAGAATCCATAGTAAATTTCAGTTTTGATAGTTAAGTTCAGAGTCAACAGTTTTTACCTCATCTATTGTAGTCAGGTGGTTTTTGGTGATGTAAATTTTATATTTATCACTTTTTGGTAATGCGTTTTACATCATCTATTGGAGATGCTATTAGAATCCCACTTGAGATTAACGATGCCTGTCTTGTGCTGCTTTAGCCTTGACGTCTTACGGCTCACCGGAGCTGTTCCAAGGATGTAACGATCCATCACAACAAAGGAGTGCCCTGCACGTCGTCTACAAATTCCTCAGATCTTCCTCCACACCTCCGATAGCCACCTCTGCCTCAACTTCTTCAGCGACCAACCCAATGATGCTGAGGTCGACACGGCTACGACAAAGAGGTTGTACACTTGTCGCATCACTTATTACTCTACATTCATGTCGGTCCATTAGGGCTATTGTGGTTCAACGGAAAAACATTGCAATAGGAAATTTTCCTATGGCACTCTACTATTCAATTATTCATGCATTTTGTTGTAAGGAAAGGAGCAAAACAACCACCTGGACCTACTTTTCAAAATCCTATGCATGAAAACAATACCAAGTGCATTAGTGGCAAAATAAGATTCTAACTATACACACTTTCATATGGTTTCACATTATTTTGGCCATGTTTCTTTGCATTCCTCTGCTCCTCCTTTTCCTATGAACCAAACACCCAAGTTGACAGAAATCTTGTGTTCGCAAATGCTCTGTTTCCCATGTGCATTCCTATCCTATTCCAGTGTTTTTTCTCCTATCCCCGCATTTTTAGAATCATGCAAGCCAAATGAGCCCTTGCATAATTACTTTAGTTACAGGTAGGTGTCGAAGAAAACTTTGTGTGGTTTGTCTTGCTCCTACCGCAACGTCGTCCACCTAACCTGAGCTGCTCCATCGACAGAAGCATCCACCAAACCAGACATCACGACTCCTGAACGTCTTTCGCCGCCTCAGATCTCCTTCCCTGCCGCCGGCACCCACCACAATGACATCACCATCATCGACTCAGCAGATGAACCTGAGGAGTACACGGGTCCACAAGAGAGGTCGCCCTCTTTTGTTTTTGCTTATGTTATGCATTGCTTAATATTACCTGCTACTTTATTGTCCTGTTCACCTCTTAGACTCCAAGTCAGGTCCAAATTGATGTTCAAACTTGAGTTCTAAATTAGTTGTGGGGCACATATCGAGGCAGCAATGAATAGTATCTCTGTCTAATATCTGGTTCACCTAGTGTATGCCTATGTTGTTCATCTTGGGTGGGTAAGAAATAGTAAAGCAATCATCATCTGGCAGACTAAGACATAGCCTAGTGGTGGGAAGGGGCTGATGCCTTCCCACCCACCCAGGTTCAAGGCATGGTACTTGAAATTTGGGTTTGTTGCACCAACTATACTATAGGGGGTTCCCTTAGAGTCTTTCTGTCAAAAAAACAATCATCATCTGTTTTATTAAATTAAAGCAATCATCAGCCTGCTATCATTATTTTTGGTTCCATCCACTGGTTATTACCATTACTCTAGATTGTTACCATTACTCTAGATTTATGCATGCTCTCCTTACATAATCTCACTATATTTTTTGTATGCATGTCAGATATTGCACACAGTCATCTTGAATGTGTAGAGAAAAAGAGAAGAGTTTTGCGCGGCAATACAACGTCATGCAGACATCGCTCCATGGTAGGTTCAATGGCAAACCCTCCCCCTCTCCAGATTGTAATCCAGAGGAAGATATCTGTTCTAAGGCGGATTTAGACGCTACTGACCACTCCTATTTACCCCCCAAGGTGTTTGCTCTAACTTGGCATCATGATGTTAGTCATATCATGCATATGTTGCCTTGCAGTGCCTACTTTCGACATCATATATGTCATCTGCTTAGTTTAGACATGTTCTGTAATGCCACATGTTTAGTTTCAATATCATATATGGGAATTATGCAATGCCATCCTGTTTAACCAGGCATCATATATTTGAATGATATCTAGCCCATCCTTTTCTTCATTAAATTTCCATTTGTCAACAATGTTTGTACATTAAACTAATCTTCCTGTGAATCAGCCATTTGAGTGGGTGATGGAAAAATCTGGAGTGAAAACAAGGCCTTCAGAGCAAACAGTGCTACCTGTTGAAGCATATCTCTTGTTGGGTCTCGATAGCTCCTCAGAGATGGATTCAGAGATAGATGACCAGTCCTATTCCCCCACTGAGGTGCATGCTCTAACTTGGCATGGTTCTACTTCTCATATCATGCATATGGTGTCTTGCATTGCATAGTTTAGACATCATATACAGAATATTCAACACCATGTTCTTAGTTCAGACATCATATATACGAATGCCCTCCGCTTATCATATAAATCACATATGTGAATTAAATCATGCGATCTTGGTTACTTAGATAACATGTATGTGAATTATGTCATGCGATCCTATTTAGTTAGTCATCATATCTTTGAATTATGTTATGCTATGCTATTCAGTTTAGATAGACATTATATATGTGAAATTATGTCATGCTATCCGTTTTAGTTAAACAATATACATGTCTATTATTTAATGCCCTCTTTTTTCCACACTATCTATTGCATATGTCTCTCATACAATGTGTGCACATTCAATTATGTTTCCTGTTTATCAGCCATTTGAATTGGAGTGGGTGATGGAAGTATCTAGCGGAGTAAAAACACGGTCTTCAAATAAAACCGTGGTACCTCTTGGTGGAGATAGCACCCCGGTTGTACATGCACGAGAACCAGCCTTACCACACATAACCCAGACTCTCGCAGATTTTACCCCTACTACGATGGACAAAGAACCAGCTTCACCCAATCTAACCCCAACTGCAGCAGATAGTAACCTAGTTCATGTTGAAACAACACCATCCCCACCATAGAGCTCCCAAACAAGAGCAGTTAGTAAGGCAGCTCTAGTGCCCAAAGCGCCAGTACTACCACAGCGAACCCCAACTCCACCAGTTAGTACACCTATTCCTGTGGAGGAAGCACAACCAACCATTCATAGTTTAGCATCTATCGCATTTGATGTTGTTAAATCCTATGTGCGTATCTTCCCATCATGGAAATATTATACTGAAGAGGAAGGAAAATGCCAGTTGCAGGTGTTGTCCAGGAGTTATGTGTAAATAATGTTATTCATGGCAATTACTTTGCTTTATCCCATACATTATCCCTCCATGATGGTTATACTACAACAAATTTTCCCATTTTTCTCTATAAAGAAGGACCGATTTGGAAACTCAGGATGAGGTAACATGTGCTAATACCTCTGCTATCTTCAAGAATGCTTGCTGGCACTATCAGAATTACCTAAAGAAAACGTACTTCACTGGCAAAGAAACTCATCAAATTCCCTTACATTCTCGTGAGACACATTTACTGGATGATGACTAGGAACGCCTTGTTCTTTACTGGTCCCGAACCAAGAATGTGGTAAGGTCTATGAGCTCATTTTATTTTATGTACTATATGCCCGCGTCTTACTATACTCTGTTCATGTCGAACAAGTGCTTAAACCTGAAGAACAATTGTTCTCATTTAAGATTCCATTGCTATCGTGCATACTTCTTTGCTCTTGTATCATTGTATTTACTCATACAAACTTATTTTTAAATTGAACTATCCAATGGAAACTCCAATGGCACAGCAGGTATGTTTACGCATGTTTCTTTAACAGGTTTGCTCTTATAAATAGCTATGTTGATTTCAATTTCAATTGTGTATACAGTTGACTTCTCATATCATGCACATTACTAGCATCATAACAGGGCCAATAGTGTTGTTGTACATGTAGACCCGTGGTACCCATGTGAAATCTTGTTGTGCCATTTAGTTTCCCACGCTTTGTATTCTTTCACTGCTGCTTTCTCTTGAACTGATATGATTTGAACCGTGTCTCTATTTTGATTTGGCAAGACAATGAAGTGACCATAGGACATATATATATGTTTGTTTGATGCTTTTATAATGTACTACTTGGCAATAGAAGACTTGGTAATTTAATCATGTCCACCTTACTAATGAATTGGTTCACGAAATGAGTTTCATATACTAGCACATGCTAAACCTGTTATGTGTCTGCTTGTTTCTTCTTTTAGAATGCTGACAGAATATTGGGGAAGAGTGCCTTATTAAGCAATGATAAAGGAAGTAATGCTGATAAGGTTCAGGATCGTGAGACATCCTTGTTGGTCTCCAACAAAGCTGATAAAACGGCTAAGGAAAACTATCTTGAAGATAGTGAGGCAACCCCAATGTCCTGTCTTGGTTTACTGTTCGAGTTACTGGCCACTACCGCTTGCACAAGCTATTCAAGCTCAATGTCTGAATCAGTTTGGTTTCTTGAGTCACAACTACAAGCTGAAAGACATCGATCAGCTATGCTGCGACAAGAAGCGGAAGGACTGCGGAAGTCCCTGGAGCATTTAGATGCATACTTTCTGGTGCAACAACAAGCGTTGGAGGATTTTAGCGCTAAACAGGACAAAGCTAATAAGCTTGCTAAGCTTATTGCCAGCATGGTGGATACCCAGGATAATGTTTCTTGAGCTCTTCTGAAGTTGTTTCAGTTATGGACTTGTTTTGCTGCTGCGTTTATTTGCACTGGTGGCCAATTTTGACGGCCAGTGTATGTAATATGCTGTTTTGTTCCCTATATTTGCACTAGTGGCAAACTTTGATGACCCATGGATGTAATATGTGTAATAGCTGTAATAGGCTAGCGTTAGTTGCTTGCTTATTTATTTCCTTATTGTCTTGTTTAGTTGTTTGCTTGTAGTCACTGCAGTTCTTTTTCCGCATTTTTTTAGTGGCCACAATAACCTAGTTTTGGTATCTAGGCCACAATAATCAAGGCAACACATGGACTGTTGTACCCATGGGCCTCCTGCGGGCCGTAGGATCCGTGGACCTTCTACGGGCCGTAGGATCCATGGACTTTCTACAGGCCGTATGATCCATGGGCCTTCTACGGGTCGTAGGATCCATGGGCCTTCTACGGGCCGTAGGATCCATGGGCCTTCTACAGGGCGTATAATCATTTCGCCAAACATGGGCCGGACTATTCATGGACCATAACGGGCCGTTAATAGGCCGTATTTGATAACGCTATGAAAACAGCTCAACGGGTTAATGGGCCACAAACGGGTCGAATGTAACCACATGCTGTATTTGGCCCACAAACGGAACAGACCAGTAACGGACCATATCTAACTGAATTCTAGAAATGAGCCCAAGAATAAATGGGCCCTTAGAAGGCCGAAAGTTAACATGGGCTAGAAACGGTCGACGGAATAATGGGCCATTAATGGGTATAAAGCGATACACTGTTCATTATGGGCCAGTTTCATCTCGGGCCTTTAATGGGCCGAGAGTTACAAAGGGCCTCATATGGGCCGAAAGACATCATGGGCCATACATGGGCCAGAAGTTACAATGGGCTGGAATCATATTGGACGGCCCAGATGAAGCTACTGGGCTTAATTCCGATAGGCTGTAACGGGCCGGTAGTAAGCGGGCCGTAAATGGGCTATATACAAACATGTTGTTAACAGGCTTTCGGTGGGCCGTCCCGTTACCTTTTGACCAAGTCAAACGGGCTGGCCTTTTCACCGGAATGGGCCTCTCTTGGGCCGTGCCAGGTGTCGACGTATCATAGGCGCCTCCTGTCCAATGAGTGGATGACATCTGTCCGAACGGTGAGCCGACACGTGTTTCCTTCGCCCAATGAGAATTTGACACGTGGAAAATTCCCATTGGTTCGGGCTGTTAACGGGTTATCGGATCCAAAACCGGACCAGATAGCTTAACGGCGTCCCGTTACGGTGGATGCCACGTGTCGGTCACCCTTGACGAAAGCACTTCTATGACGCGCGATTTATCGTCATGGAAGTGGACACTTCCGTGATGATAATTTTGGTAATGTCATGGAACACTTCTACGACAGCACAGGTATGACAACCTTCATTTTGTCATAAATTTTTCATGGTTTTACATGCATGACAAAAAACATGACCTACTGTGTCAAACACGTATCATCACGGAAGTGTCTTTTTTTGTAGTGATGAGGTAGATGCTTATATAGTACAAGTCATGGATGAATGTAGTTCAGAAACTAGTACACAAAGTCCTGAAATTAAATTCAACTACACCATGTTATTTTTCTTTTTTGGTATCTTCAGTGCTTCACCAAGTTCAAGAACCTATTTTACCAGAGTCAATGATATATGTGCTACTTGCTTCAAGTATAGTTTTCTTTTTTGTTGAATAAAAGACCTATACCAGTGCTTGATACATCTTTGTGCATCAATTCTATATCAGGTTCAGAAATTAATTTGAGAAACATGTGCATCAAGATATGGACCTATACCACTTCACCAAACATCTTTCAATACATCAATTCTATAAACTATACTAGTGCATCAAGATCAGAATCTATGCTAGTACATCAAGTTTAGAAATTAATTTGGTGAAACATTTTTCAGATGCTAATCTAGTGCATCAGTTTTAGATGACTAATCTGGTGAAACAATTCACTTCATAATTTTAGAAATGCATGTAACTTGAGAAACATGTACTCATACATCCACTTCACAAACTATAGTAGTTCATCTAGTTGGGAAACAAGTTTAATGAAATTTTTAGGGAGTAGTACTAGTACAACAGATGAATGAACATTAGTTTTGGTTTACCATTTTGTGGCTGTTGCGATGTGGTACACCAAGCAGAGTTCCTTGACGCACAACTGCAGGACTGCTACAATCTGGGGATGTTCATCATCGCTGGTGTACTCCACATCAATTCTGATGAAGCTCGGATACAAGCCGTTGCCCTTCATCCTGAGCCTGCTCATCATCTCGTCGGCCTTGTCTGGTTTGCTGGTGCAGACGATCTCCAGCGTCTCCTTGCCGTGGAGCTCAACCCTGTAAGGGTTCTGGTGTGCACGCGCCTCTCGCCGGGGACATGAACATCGTCGAGGTTGCAGCTCTTGTCGGACGTCTTGCCATGATGATGCTTGGCGGACGGTTCCTCCGCCATCGCCCTCCTCCGGCGACTGTGGGCTTGGGAGAGAGAAGTTTCTGGGTTGTCTATGGTGGAGACGGAAGCGGCAATGGTGGTTCTGTGAATGAGGCAGAGATGGAAGACAATGGGGTATTTTGCAGCGCATCGACGGGGATGTGTGGGAGGCGGTTCGTTGGGTACGTGGGTGTAGTGGTCGTGGGGGTCCCTGTTTGCAGTCCCTTGTGGCAACCGCCCAGTGGGTGGCGCGGGTGGTGGCATGGAAGAACTAACCGTCCAAGCCAAGGGTTTTTACTGTCGCATTGAGTAGTCTTGTCAAGCTGTACTTACCAGCTACTTATCCCACTTTCATGTCTCAGGGGTGGTGATGATGGCATTTTGCATTGTTTAAGTGACGTATGCTTTGTGATGTTTTTCCGTGTGGATGTTAAGTATTGTTTTTCCACTGAAGTCTTATACACTAGTTGATCTCAAAACATTTTTCAGTGCCCTCGGAGTTGTTGCTCAAAACTGGGACTTATTTTATTTTTCATCTGTTCCAACCTAAGTTATGCCTTTATAGTTTTTGTAATCTCATTTTAGTGCACTTATGGTTTAGTGCTGTGTGAACTGAATTGTAATTTCATACAGCGTACGGTTTTGAAATTTGGTGTCACAGTGGTGTGAGTGGCCTGACTGTTCCTGCTTTTTTAGTACTGATGTTATATGTATGTTTGAACTGAGATTTTTTTGGGGGGATTGAGATTATTTACGACAAAATCGTTCGTTGAGGTGTGGACAGATTTTATATAAATGAGAAATTTAGCAGAATTGACAAAGAAAACCCATTTGAACTTCTTGCATTTTAGTAGTTGAAGTAGTCAGATTTTATATAAAATAAGAAATTTAGCACAATTGACAAAGAAAATATATCTGAACTTCTTGCATTTTAGTAGTTGAACTAGTCGGATTTTATATAAATAAGAAATTTAGCATAATTGACAAACATTATCTATTTGAACATCTTGCATTTTAGTAGTTTAACTTGAAAGTAATATTTGATTCGGTGTTTTAAATTATGTACATTTAACAGATAGGCTATTAAGTTCTCTGCTTTTTAGAGTTTCATTGTTTTTGTATCATATTTTTTCCTTTTTTATCATCCGTGGTGCAGAGCTAAAATTATTTATATTTATATTTTTCGTATTTAAATTTATTGCCTGCGAACTAGTATTTGAACTTTTATATTTTCAGTTTTGAACATTTTTCTTGTAGTTTATATTTCTTTGCCTGCGCTCTAGTTTGTTTAACTGGGCTTATTGGTGGGGTGTTTGTAGACGATGGAGGCTATTGGGCCGTTTTCCGGCCCAAATGGCCCGCGCGGGCGTTTTGGACACTGTTGGATGTGCGTGTGCTCTGGGTTTAGTCCCATCTCGCAAAGGGAGGAGGCTTTTGACCTGTTTATAAGCACGGCCGAGTCCTACTGGTCGAACTCCTCTGAATACTTACCTGAGCGCTTATACACAACGCTCTCTCTCTCTCTCTCATGACATGTGGGCCCTGGTCGGTTGGCCCTGTGTTGTGCGGATTACTAGGGATTCGCCCACGGGCTCGAGTTCAAGTATCTAGCAGCGTCAGGGCTTGCGCCTGTCCTTGGGCGGTCAATTTTTACTTTTTTGTTTGTTTCAATCTAGTACTTGACTCCACCAGTAACTTGGACCGATACTTTTTGTTCTAATTCTGTGGAAGTGTTATTTTTTCATTTGAAGTTTTTTGCCTTGTTTTTGTGTTTGTTTTTGTGATTATTCTCAAGGGTCTTCTGGTGTCATTTTCAGCATTATGGTACTTGCGTCTAGACTAAGTTGTACTGATAGTCCATTCATAGTAGCACTTATGTTCTTAGTCTGACATTTTTTGGGGGGGATTACGGACTGATACTTCTTTGTACTTTTTATTGTAGTAAGTATGTACTGTCCGATCAAGTGTACTAGTACTGTCATTCTTAGTCTGCAAGTGACCAACATAAGTGTGTACTGATGCTTCTTAACTTTTTCTATTTGTAGTACTTGCTAATTTTCTAGCAGCTACATATGAATGAGAATGGTAAATGAAGTACTAAGAATTTCTGCTTCAACTTTTGAAGCGTTGTTAAGCAACTCAAATTGTGCTGATTGTTTTCAACGTTATGTTTTGTATACAATACTGAATCAAAACTACACATTGAACAACGTTGTGTGATTAGTTGCTTCATAACTAGTACTTTAGAGCAGCCACAAAGTTCCATTCAGAAGCTACTTTGAATTTGAAATGATGGATTAACAAAATATGAAGCTACCAAACTTATATAATGAGATAAGCAAAACAATGTACATGATGACATAAGTAAACTGGTCCAACCATGACAAGCACGACATAATCATACTGGTTCAACCCAACAAGAGCAAACTACTAATTTGAAACAACAAGATAAAATGCAAGCACAAGCGGAAGGAAAACGAAGGCAAACTTTGATGTATCTTCATCCCTAAAAGGGGTGAAAGGGGAGGTGATAGTAGTGGTCAGCCTCCCGCGCTTTTGCAATTTCCCAACTATTTGTGATGTTGTCGATCATGTCACATGACTTGTACGCGGCGTACACATCTACTCCCGCGTACTCGATGAGGTTGTCTGGCAGCGGGCTGATCCCCCATAGTTTGTGGTCTTCCTGCATGTCGATGTTCTTCTTCACGCCTTTGTAGAATGGGTGGATGATGCTGGCTGCAACATCAGTCAAGGAGTCATACTCTTTTCCGGTGTATGGAACTCTCCAGATGTGCTAAATGTCGACGTACTTGTTGGGTTTGATCGTTGGAAGGCCAGACATCTTCATCTTCTCTTTGTCGCTTTCAATGCTGAAACCGACAAATGTGAACAACCTCTCATGCTTCAGCATCTCGTTGAGGCTCTTGGGCCTGCAAGGGGAGAGACATTTTGAAGATTAGCATTACTTTGACGTTTGAATTCTTCATTTTTGTTTTGTTTTACAAGTGACAAATCCATGAAGTAGATGCTTATATAGCATAATTAATGGATGAATGTACTTTAGAAATTAGTAAACAAAGTTCTGAAATTAAATTCAAGTATATCATGTTATTTTTCTTTTTTGATTATACATAGTTTGAGCCAATGCTGTATGTGCTGCTTTAGTACTAGTTTATTTACTTTTGTTGAATAGGACAACACATACTAGTGCTTCAGCAAGTTCTTAGTTTTTTTTCTTATGAAAATAACATTAGACCAAATTCAGAAACTACTTCACTACATCAAGTTCAGAAACATATTTTTAATACATTGAGTACAGAAACTACACTATCGGATCAAGATCAGATACTACACTAGTACATCAACTTCAGAAATTAATCTTCTGCAAGATTTTTCAAATAGTAATCCAGTGCATTAGGTTCAAAAATACATTTATAGTGTATCTACTTGAGAAAATACAGTAGTGGACCCACTTTCACAAACCACACTAGTACATCTAGTTGGGAAACAAGTTCGATGAAATTTTCAGGATAGAGTACGAATTAAACAGATGAACCAAATAGGGCAAATGAGTAGGATGAGTCACCATTTCTTGGCCATTGCGATGTGGTACATGAGGCAAAGTTCCTCCATGCACAACTGCAGGACTGATGCCATCTGGGGAGGTTCGTCATCCCTAGTGTAGTGCACACCAAGGCCGACGATCTTACGATGCGAGCCGCCAGCCTTCCTCCAGAGCCTGGAGATCATCTCGCCGACCTTGTCCGGTTCACTGGTGCAGACGATCTCCGACGTCTCCTTGCCGTGGAGCTCAACCCCTATGAGGGTTTTGGTATACTCGCGCTTCTCGATGGGACGTGAACGTCGACGAGGTTGGTGTTCTTGTCGGAGGTCTCGCCATGATGACGCTTGGCGGACGGTTCCTCCGCCATCGCCCTCCTCCGGCGATTGTGGGCTTGGGAGAGAGAAGTTTGTGGTTTGTGTGCAGTGGAGATGGAAGCGGCAATGGTGGTTCTGGGAATGAGGTAGATATGGAAGAAAATGGGGTATTTTTGCAGCATGTCGACGGGGATGTGTGGGAGGCAGTTCGTCGGGGACGTGGGTGTAGTGGCGTGGGGTTGCCGTGTGCAGTCCCTTGTGGCAACCGCCCAGTGGATGGCACAGACGGTGGCCTGGAAGAACCAACCGTCCAAGTCAATTTCTTTGCCAGGGTATTAATCTGGTCACACTAAATAGTCTTGTCAAGCTGTACTTATCAGCTGCTTATCCCACTTGCTCATCTCAGGGTCGGTGATGATGGCATTATACTGTTGCACTGATCAGTCTTGTCAAGCTGTACTTATCAGCTGCTTATTCCAATTGCACGTGTCAGGGTTGGTGATGATGGAGGTTTGTAATCCTCTATTGTGGGTACTTGCACTGGTGATTGAAGTGTAATTGAACTTACCAAATACCAGTCAGACTATGTGTGTCATGCTTATGTTTTTTAAAACATTTTTTGTTTTTTGAAAGGATTGTTTATATCAAGATAATCTTTGAAAGTATTTTTACAGATACATTAGTTTTTCATCAGTGCAGGTGTATTATATTTGCATTTGCTTGAGGTAATTATTTTTATGTACTGATGGACTTTCTGAACTAGGACTGGCAGAAGCAGACATAGCTTGTTTTTTAAACTATGTTTTTTGAGGTGTTCACAGGTGTGTTTGGTTACTCTGCCTTGTACAGACAAGTGAGAATTATCAATACTGATCTACTATAAGAGTTTAAATTTTCCTTAACATATTTTTGCTGAGTTACTAGTCGACAGTAGTGTTGGCGTTACATAAATCCAGATAAGTTTTTTGAAATGTATTTGTGACTGCATTTAAAAGGATTATCAAATGGTTTACATGATAATGTCACTTGTCCAGCGGGCACAAATCACAAATTATATCTTAACTATAGTACTGATCGAGAAATCGATGATAAAGCTAAATAAGTTTTGGTAACGACAGTGTTTCTAATATGTTTCCTCATTGTGTACCGAGGCAACTGAGACTACAAGCTTATTTTTCTGTTGACACAGCAGCATAACCACTATGGATTCTTCAGTCTTGAGATCCTCCTAACTGGCCCCGAATGTTGTTCCTTCTGGCGCCCTTTCCTGCTTGAGCCTTGACAGCTTCATCATCAGTTTCAGTTTCCTCGTCCCCAACACTATCATCTTCATTGTGTTCGTGTGATTGGTCATCATTCTCATCAAACTCTTCTTCTTCATCCTCTTCTTTTGATTTTTTGGAACACTGGACTTTGCCCTATTTCTATTCAGCACCACTAACCTACTTGCCCACTTTGCACGTGCGGGAATTATGTCCGTCAGTTCCCCCACACTTGCGGCAAGTGTAGCTGTTACGTGTGTCGTCTCCATTGGTAGAAAGCTGGGTGGCTCCAATCTGCTTCTGCAGTGTTTGATTGTTGACAGTGGCATCTGTGCAGAGTGGGCATGTGCGGTAATTATGGTTAGTCACGACATTGCAGAATGCACATGCCCTTATCCCGAGAGGTTTGCCGTCCGGGCCAAATTCCACGCGCCTGATGGGGCGTGGTGGCTTTTTGGCTGCTGCTTTCGCTGCTTGCGTCTTACTCTTCCTCCCCTTTGTGTTTGAGAATATTGGTGGTTTAATCACCCTTTCCTTCTGCTGCTGGTAGGATGTCCTGTTGTCATGTCATTTGCCTACAACACCATCAAGCTCATGATCTTGCATGTGAGCATGTTGATGCTCTTGAGTGTGCACACGGGAAAGCTCTGGTTGCTGTTGCTCATCTTCCTCGTTGTCGAATGGGTCAATAGCTCCCAGATGGGTCATCTCGGATTACATTGTAGCAATATCCTGCTCAATGGCTTCATTGTCCGCGACACCTTAGTTTTCAGCGGAATGCATGACGTCGAGTTCTTGTTCAAGTTTGTCCATGAAGACCCATGACCTCGCCATTTTCTCTTGGCTTCTCAAGCTTTTTCTGTGTACCCTCATGTTCAGCGTCAGTAGTGAGCTTTCAATGCAGTATTGGATGCCTTGTTTGACGCTACTGTCCTCAAGTCATTTATGCTGAATGTTGGCTGGATGTTCGGGCATTTGGTGTATCTTCGGAGATGTATTTCTCTGGAACACTGGCAGCCTTAATTGTCTCCATCATGCACAGGACATGCACGCAGAAAATACCTGCATTTTTTTGAAGAGGTGCATGTTTTTTGTCATTTCATTCGAACAAAAACTTTGCAAAAAAGTAATACAGTATGTAACATCTTTTTTTAGTCCTCACCTGTGTGGTCCCATAGCTTGCACTCGCACTCATACGTTTCTCCCACGGGGTCTGCAACCACCTAGAACGCGTGCTGAGCCCACGCAGACAGTTTTTGCGGGTTGTTGTAGCGCACGAGGTACTTTGTGGGCTCTTCCGTCTCTGTCGCCGTGAAGAGTGTGCTCAGTTTTCGCCTTTTTCTGATCTCGCTGTACACAGCTCGTGAGTAAAGCTTTGCCATTTGGGTGTCAAACCCATAGAAGGTCAGCTTTTTTTGTTCCTTCTACCCATGCAAGAATGATGACCAAATTATTAGTTTTATCGCAGCAAAAACTTGTCTAACTAATAAAGTTGTACTTTAGTAAGCATGTTATTTTGTCTTATGACAGGTGATAGAGCTATACCCGGTTACCCATTGTCTCCTGGTTCTCTGTCTGCCTCCTGGTTTTGACGCAGGGGTTTACCTGGCTGACAAACCGGTGAAGGTTTTATCTCTCACTTATGAAGTTCTTCTTGAGCACATAGTTCATGCTCTCACCTCGTTGTGTGGATGTCATTTTGGCGCAGAAAATTTCTTTGAAGTAGGCTGATATCCATCTCTCACGCTCGTTCCACATGCCCACCATCGTGGCATCATCATGGAGGTTGTACCTATCCATGAGTCTTTTCTAGGCAGCCTCAAACTCAGTTGGCATGAGGGGCCAGTTGAGGATTGATGTGAATTCATCCTCAAAGTCTTTGTGCAGGTTGTACAGGTATGCGAGGTGTTCCCTGTACTTCTTCATAATGTGCAAGCAGCACAGCTTGTGTACTGTGTTCTTGAAAGCATCTGGGATTGCTAAAGCCATTATAGGGCACTGGTCTGGTAATGAGAAAAGAGACGTGGAGTAGTCAGCAGATGGTGGTGCATATATACCAATAGAACTAACACAACATTTTTACTGTGTTATTTTCCTTTTTTTGGGTGGGGTGGTGGTTGGGGGTGGTTTTGGCGCTGTGAGGATGCATGTAGGAGCCTTCCCTCTCATGCACCTTAAAAATGTCTTGAACAGCCATCTGAATGAATCTGCATCCTCATCTCTTATCAGGGTGAAACCAAAGAATGTTGTCTGTAAGTGGTTGTTAGTACCCACAAACACCCCAAGTGGCATATGGTACTTGTTGGTCTTATATGAGGTGTTAAACGTTACGCAGTCACTGAAGTCCTGATACGCCCCTTGGCAGCTTGCATTCGCCCAAATATGTTCTTAACTCTGTCGGACTCATCAAGTTGCATGTCATAGAAGAATTCCCTGTTTATAGCTTTCATATCCCTAAATAAGTTGACAGTCTTTAGGACATCGTCCACATCATCCATCCTTGAATTCTTTGCTTTGCTGCATATTAAAAGTGAACAGTCATTCAAAAATGCATGTTGAACTGGCGTCAAGTCATGCGTTGCATAATATGTTTGTACTGACAGAGGAAAAAAGACGAGGGGGTTTATGGGAGGAGAACAAGTTTGTACTTATAGGTTAATCAGGTCTTTGGCATTCATTTCGAGGAAGTAGCTACCGGGGTCATCACTGCCCAGTATGCACATGATTTTCGCGTGTTCAATGCCTTTGAACTGTAAGAACTTGTCGTACTCCAAGATTGTTTTGTCAAAGTTTTTGTGGGAGTGCAAGAAGACAATCATTTGGGGGGGGGTGAGTTGTAGCCTGTGGTTGTGTTCCCAGACTATCTCTTTTACTACAAGTGTTCCATCCTTTTCCCTCTTCAGCCTCATTTTAGCCCCGCAGTTAGTCCTGGCCGTCGTCTTGTTCCGCTATCTATTTGCTTTTGACACCTTCGATTCATAGACTCTATAGCACATGAAATAAAGGTAGACTCTGGTCTCAACCTTTGAGCCTTCCCTGACAGCAAAACCCGCGTGCTTTGCATAGACGTTGTAGAAGTCCTTTGCTTCTTTGAAAGTTTCAAAGCGCATATCTAGCCTTGGTAGAACGTAAGCTTCAATGTTAGGTGGCTGCATGCAACAGTGAGAAAACAAAAACGCAGTTATGAAAATGTTAGATGGGGTGGTCACAGTACCATGGTATGGACTGTTCTTGTATGTTTTTTCTGAATGGATACTTACATGTGTATAGCTCTGTGCTGCCTCTGGTGTTTGTTGTTCACCCTGGTGTATGGGCGCGGGTGGTGTCACCCTTGCACTACAAAAAAAGACACATCCGTGACATCTTGGGCCAAACGAATTTTTTTCTGTCATACATATGACACTTCTATGACGATAATTGTGACAAAACCCGGTATCATTATAGATGTGGTGGGCTCCTACTTCTATGACAAAAAATCATGACAGAAAATGGGCTTTTCGTCCTAGGCAGGCCGGAGACACGGCTGCATGACATTCTTTGGGCCGTCCATGACGGAAAAAACCGTGATAGAAGCAAGGGCGAGGAAAATTTCGGGCAGTTCCCGGTTACGGTGGGAGGTCGGGGGCGGAGCGATGCGCGCTTCTCTCGTACACGTACGCGCATGTGTGCGAGGTGTTGTCTCTAACTAAACCCGAGCGAGGCGTTGGGCTCTAACTGAACCCGAGCGATTGCACTGCAGGCTACGCATTACTGAACCCGAGCGATTGATCGATGGCTGTTAACTGAACCCGATCGAGCGATTCCTTCGCTACTACTGCTAACTGAAGCCGATCGATGCTGCCTCTGGATGAATAGTGAGCGTTGCGCCGGCG